>NW_024062572.1:1230000-1497221 GCF_006381635.1 Hibiscus syriacus
AGAGCAATTTCTACCTCAACAAAAAGTTTACTGATTGTGAGGCAAGATACTCACCGATCGAAAAGTTGTGATGTGCTTTAGTTTGGACTACTCGAAGGTTATAAAGTATATGTTGTATCACACTACTTTGTTGATCTCTAAACTTAACCCTCTAAAATATCTTATGGGTGTACCTACTTTATTCAGAAGATTGGCTCGTGGTAGATTTTATTGTCATAGTTAGACATCGAATATGTGAGCCAGAAAGTAGTTAAGGGAAGCGTTATAGCATATTTTATTGCTAGCAGGGCTTCTAAAGAATATGAACCATTGAGTTTTAATTTCCCAAATAAAGATTTGATGGCTATTTTAACTGAAGAATTAATCACTTCTACTGATGAACATTATAAGTTGAAATTTGATGATGGTTTGAATGCCTTAGGGCTTGGGATTAGGGAAATATTGGTCTCACCTAGTGGAGAACACTATCCTTTCACCAGTTGGTTGAATTTTGATTGCACAAACAACTTGGCTGAGTATGAAGCGTGTATTTTGGGTCTCAAAGCTGTCATAAGCTTAAAGTGAAAACACTCAAAGTATATGGGGATTCAGCTCTGGTTATTTATCAACTTAGAGGAGAACAGGAAACAAAAGATCCTAAGTGGTGGAGTATCATAAATTGGTCATGAAGCTTATCAAAGAATTTGAAGAAATGTCATTTCATTACCTCCACATAGAAGAAAATCAAATGGCAGATGCCCTAGCCACTTTGGCGCAAAATTTAAAGTAAATGAGCATTAAAATATAATGCCCATTGATTTGCAAGCTTATAAGTATCCAACCCATTGTTATAGTATAGAACAGGAGGAAGATGGAAATCCATGGTATCATGATATCTTGCAATACATCAGATAGCAAAGTTATTGTGAGCAAGAAACTGAGAATGACAAAAGAACTATTAGAATGATGGATGTAGGTTATATGCTTAATGGCAAATCTTGTACAAGAAAAGTCTTGAACAAGTTCTATTGAGGTGTGTGGATGCCAAGAAGCTAAAATAATCATTGAATAAGTGCATGATAGAGTATGTGATACCCATGCCAATGGACATGCCATGGCTAGACAAATAATAAGATTCGAGTATTATTACTCAACCATGGAGACTGATTAAATAAATTATGCCAGAAAATGTCACAAGTTCCAGATTTATGGAGACAATATCCACACCCCTCCTCATCTGTTGCACGTGATGATAGCTCTGTGGCCATTCTCTATGTGGGGCATGAATGTCATTGGACAAATTTCATCCAAGGCTTCAAATAGTTATCGTTTCATCTAGTTGCAATAGATACTTCACCAAATGGGTTGAAGCAGCTTCTTCAGTCAACAGTTTGCAAGTTCTTAAAAAAAGAGATTATTTATCGATATGGTTTAACGAAAAGAATAATCATTTACAATGCCTTGAACTTAAACAATAAGATGATGGAATTAGTATGTAAGTAGTTCAAGATAAAACATCATAATTCCACCACCTACTGCCCGAAGATGAATGGAGCAGTAGAGCAACCAATAAGAACATCAAGATGCTTATAGGAAAATGACTAAAACTTATAAAGACTGACATGATAAGTTATATTTACCTATCAAACTGCAGTAAAGAAATCAACTGAGGAAACCCCATTTTCTTTAACCTATGAGATGGAAGTTGTGTTACTCATTGAGGTAGAAATTATGTCACTTCGAGTATTATCAGAGGTTAAGCTAGATGAAGCAGAATGGGTACAAGCCATGTATGACCAAATGAATCTGAATGAGGAGAAAATATTAAAAACTATATGTCATGGTCATATGTACCAGAAATGTATGATGAGGGCACATGATAAGAAGGTTCACACGGGAGTTTCATGAAGGATATCTGGTACATAAAACGATTCTACCAATTCAAAATTATTTCCAAGGTAAATGGATGCCAAATTGGGAGTCACTTATGTTGTGAAGAAGACCTTTTCTGGAGGATTTTTGAATGGACCAGAGTTACCTAACCTTATGAACTCTGAAGCTGTCAATAAATACTTCGCCTAAAGAAAGAAAAAGAAGAAGAATGAAAAAAAAGGAAAATTAAAAAAGAGAAAAAGAGAAAAACAAAAAAATAATAAATAAATAAATAAAAAAGGGGTTCAAGATGAAAATTCGTAAAGGTGGTCTTGAAACCAAAGGTGGTCTCAAGTTGAAAACCCGTAAAGGGCGCTTGAGTATCATTCAAATTAGGATTCATGCATGGTGGAGGTTCTAATTGATTTTGAAGTTGAAAGGACTTCTGATTTGAGCAATAATACTAAATATGATTATGTTAGGACTAGAGATTGAAAAAGGATTGAATAACCAAAAAAGAAATGGAGAGTACATGAGATTCAGTATTGGTTTATAGCATCCAACATTCAAAGATTTGGTATTACAGGGGAACTTCACACCCTTGCGCGTTGTCACAGTTCTCAAGATCCCTTTAATAAAAGCTACACTTGAGTCATTCTGTGGTGTGATAGTTCAAAAGAATTTGTACTACTGATATCTAGGGACATTTACTTCATTTTCTTTTACTTTGTTACAGTTAAAAGTTTCCATGTATTTACCCAAAAACTCTATACATATATATAAATAAAAAGAGGTTTTTCCCTTGTTAACACCTTGTTGCAAGCATCCTAATTTGAAAATAAAAAAATGTAGATTAACCTGAAAAACATGAGATCATTGTGTGTTATTATACAAAAAGTTTTGGAAAATGCAAGTGGTCTGAAGCTAACAATGATTTTAATATGAGGCTTGCATGATGATGGGCTACATAAAAAGTTCAGCAAGTTGGGATAATCCAAGATGTTTGTCGCTGATCAGTAGTTGGACATGAATACTGTCTGGGTTTAAGACGGAAGAGAACCAAAGTCATGTCCAACCAAAGAGTATTTGATCAAGATTGTCAGTTAGGGTGAACTACTAGTGATTTTTGTGCCCAATATTTGACTGAATCACAAGGCGATCAATAAGAGAGGGTTCTCCTTTGAAGATGAAAATATACCAAGACTTACATCATTACATGCATATTAGGTATTAATAGGATCATGAAATTCATGAAATGCATGATGATAAATGCAATTGGGTAATTACAGGTCTTCCAAAAGAAAGCTGAAGGTTGAAGAAGTTGAAACCTAATATAAAAGTAACCAATTCAAAGTCCCAAAAAGGGAGAGGTTCAACTCGAGGAAGATTCCCATATTTAGTGACTGCTAGACAAGTTTCAACAAGAGAAATTGAAGATTCTATTGAATTCCAAACCTTCAGGTATGATGTTTTTAAATCCTCAAACATATACTAACAAGTGGTAATGTTTAATTTTTAGATTCGATCTTCTTGAAGAAAATAGAAGTAAATCAAACCCAATTCATTCTAACCTGAATAGTATTGGAGTGAATCAACGTTTCCAGATTGATCTGCTTGAAGAGCAGCGGAGCAGATGCCTTGTTTCAGATTTGATATTCCCTGAGGAGCATTGGAACATATCTACTTTGATTGATCTTCCCTGAAGAGCAGTGGAGTGAATCAACGTTTACAGATTTGATCTACTATGAAGAGTAGCAGAGCATATCCCTTTTTTAGATTTGATCTTCCCTCAGGAGAAGTGGAACAAATCTGCCTCGATTCAATCCACTCTAAAGAACAGTGGAGTAAATCAACATTTCCTGATCTGATATACCCTAAATCTTAGCAGAATAGATCCCTTTTTAGATTTCATCTTCAAGAATTTCTCTTGAAATATTAATCATTTCTAGTCTCACTTGAGACAATATTAAATTTCCAATAAGAGATTCGGCCAGACGAAAACTCATTGTCTTTCGTCTTTGCCCTATTCTTGTTAACACAAGAATGGGCAAAGAGGGGCAGTTGTCAACACCTATTTTCGCCCAAATATCTCGTTATTATTATTATTATTATTATTATTATTATTATTATATTATTATTATTTGTATTTATATTTATATTTACAAACCCATTACAATATGCCCAAATTAGGCCCCACTACAACCGGCCTAACTGACCCAAGCCCAAACTCTAGCCCATATCAATTAGGGTTTGTTGAAATCTATCATACCCCAATTTAGGGACTAAATTTTAGAAATTATAAAGTATTAATTAAAGTGGTATTTTGGAAGAAATTGAGGATTAAAGTGTAAAATCGCAAAGCTGGAAGACCATTCTAGGAAGTGTAGGAAAATTCAGGGACTTAAACCCAAATTTACCCATTTTTTCCGCAGAGAATATGTTGAAATGTTTAAAGTTTGGTTTCAAGTTACAAACCAGAACAAAGCTCCCAATTTTCCCCAAAATTCCCTTCCCAGTCGACCCACTTTAAAGCTCCGATTCTCCACCGTCCGTCGATCCGAAACCACCAATAGACTAACCATCGAACGGTGAACAAAACCCGACCCATATCATGTCATGAATCAGAACCCTTCACCGTAAAAATCAACCAGAAGCTTCGTCGATTTTAACTTGATTATCGTTGGTTTCCCGTCAATTTCAGTTAATTGATCACCTGTTTATCACACCACCTGCACCATCGGACTCACCGTCACCGTGCGCTCAAAACCTTAGCGAAATCGTCACGTCATTATTGCTCCATCGTCATCACTCACCGGCCACCGTTGGATAGGTTTGTAAGTTTTAAAATTCTAAAATTCGCTATATTTCATCAAAAAATAACACTTGCACAAGACTCCCGGGGTGACGATATACAAATATGGAAAATTTCACGTCGAACCGATGACTAGAGCTACCGCACTCGCCACTCCTTGCGCGTGAGCGTCGTCTACCAATTTGGGAGGGTGCTGACCGACTGAACCAGCCTGGACCAGTCTTGACCGAGCCAAGCTGAGCCGAATCGAACCGCCGAGATGAGCCGAGCCGAGCCGCTTATCGAGCCATTGACCGTTGACCGAGCAGTTGGCTATTGACCGCCATTGACCAGTTGTTGACTTTTTCTGGGTACACCTATCCTGACGTTTTTCAGCGTCCTGAGTCCATTTTTAAGGTATTTTTGTCAAATTCAACCGATAAGCTATTTTTTACTGATTATCATCTGATTCAATCTATTTTTCGTAATTAAGCTATGTTTTTTATGAAATCTCTGTTGATATGTATATGAGGAATTATTGGAAGTTGATTTCAAGATCGAGGGAATTTGAATGAACTTTAAATGGTCGATCAGTATGGAACAGAAATTGAGGTAATACATTACTACCTTTTCGTGCTTTGTGGAACATGTTGGTATTGGTAAATGCATGAATAATAAAATGTTTGATCTCATTTGTGTAGTTAGGTAATTTCTACACTCGATATGAATGTGGTAAATGTCGGTAACTGAATAAAATTATGAAGTCTGTTATATTTCATCGTAAAATAACACTTGAACGAGACTCCGGGGTGACGATCTACAAATCTGTAAAAGATCACGCCGAACCGATGACCAAGCCACCGCACGTCCCGCACGTATCTCTCCCTGCGCGTGGGCATCGTCTGCGGGTCTGGGAGGGTGCTGACCGGCTGAACCGGTATGGATTGGTCTGGACCTAGCCGAGTTGAGTCAAGCTGAGCTACTGACCAAGATGTTTATCGTTGACCGAGCGGTTAACGGTTGACCGACGTTGACCGGTCGTTGACTTTTTTGGGTAAACCTATCCTGACATTTTTCGATGTCCTTAGTTCATTTTTAAGGTTCATATTGTCAAATTGAACCCGGTAAGTTGTTTTTCACTGATTAATCATCTGATTCGATCCGTTTTTCATAATTTCACTATGTTTTTTACGAAATTTTTGTTGATATGTATCTGAGGAATTATTGGAAGTTGATTTCAAGATCAAGGGCATTTGAATGAAGTTGAAATGGTTGATCAATATGGCACGAAAATTGAGGCAGTACATTACTACATTTTTATGCTTTATGGAACATGTTGGTATTAGTAAATGCATGAATAAGAAAATGTTTGATCTCATATGTGTAGTTAGGTAATTCCTACAGTCGGTACGAATACGATAAAAAGTCGGTAACGAATAAAATTCTAACGGGTTATACAAGAAATTAGAAGTTTGATAAGGAATAATTTCAAGTTCAGAGATTATTCGAAAAAACACTTAACTCTAGGATCTCTAAATTCTATTTATCCTTGTTAAGAGTTTTAATACCGAAGTTACATGGTTAAGGAATTACAAAAATGCCCTTGAGAGGTAATAATAGTCCAAGTTGACTCTGAATGAGAAAGTACCCTGAAAATTCGTACTAAAACGATAAATTACAAACTTAATTGTTAAGATCCTGTCTTTGTACATAAAATTCATAATAACCTATTTGTAAATATGAGAAGGCACTTGACCCAAAAATCTCTGAGTTAATAATAAATACCTGAAGAATAATTTATCGAGGGTGCTCTTTGTCATAATTGTTCGAAATGACTGAAATAGATGATAAGTTTGAATTAAATTATAAGATCAGACGGAAGGAAATGATTGAAATACCCTGTATCTATAAAATTACCAAAATACCCCTTGAATAGAAATGAATCAAGAATATCACTAAGCCTAGGAATGATTGGATATCCTCATGCTCAAAAAGGACTGAATTAACATTGAGCACCTAAATGACCTAAGTACGCACAATGACCAAGGGTTAAGATAGTGATTTGGATAACCCTATAATCGCTGACGAACTTACATGATGTACCTTCACTAATATCCTTTTCACGATGATTCTGAAGATGATCAAACTGACAATAATTATCTGTATTAAAAAGTGAATACTCTGGAAGTGAAACGATTTGATTGGTTGATAAGTATCATTGATGGGACTTGTATAGTTTGGGTTGACTCAATATTTCGATAGGTCGACTATCTAAAAACACAAGTAACTCATATGTAAAGGATTTTGAATACCCTTCTGATTACTTAGTGCTTCCGAAAAACATCCGAATACTAAATGATCTTGATAAATCACATTATGAATAACTGATGATTCATTCAGCTAATAAACTCTTCGATAGTGATTCTAACTTTGGTATTCTATCAGTATACTAAAGATCAGTGTTTCTCTACCCGATAAGATTATCTAGTATTTCTGGACCATATTTGGAACCTCTAGTGTGTTCCCCGATCACATGTACATTTTCTCTGATTTCTGTTCTGATTTCTGCTCTGATTTTTTATATTTGCGTTTATGAAAAAATGTTTTATTTGGGATACTTTGGGATCTGGTATGAAGACTCTGGCAGGTTCAGTCAATGCGGTTAATTCTTTTATAGGTTCTGCACTGACTGGTAATTCCTTATAGACCTAAAGCGACCCTTGGGTAGGCTCTGTAGCCTTGTGATTTTTCTTCGATAAGCCTCCGTGGCCCCAAGAATTGTCTTGGGTAGGCTCTCAGGCCCCAAGGTAATCCCTTAGGTTATGTAGTTCTGGGGAACTGTATGGGCGTTCGGTTGGAGGGACTACTATGGTTTTGAAAACATGTTTTAAATGATTTTGCGGGAACATACTAGACAACCTATTCTGATCTCCTGAACTTAGTCATCTGAAATATTTCCATCTGAGCTCAAAGCTTATTGTCCGTTACTACCTAAAATATCAGTAGGATCTCTACTCAGTATAAAGATATGTAGATGTTTGAACTAATAAGAAAATTATGCTTATCTGTTATCTGCATGTTCCTCAGCATCATCTGGTAGTTCTGTATTACTGAGGATTCCAAAACTCACTCTGTTACTCACCCTTTCCAGGTTAAAAGGATTGAACCAATATAACTATCGACATCAGTAAGGGAGTTCTTCTGGCGTTGTTTGCAGAGTATGGAACATGTGATTAGGGGACATGTAGGTTGTATTTTATTTTATACATGAATCTCAAAACCTGTTTTATTCCTGAATAATGGTAAAGTTTACTTTTGTATTTATAAATCATTTTATGATTTTACATGTTTTAATAAAAGTTTTAAAGTTTTTGAGATTTTTACGGTGGTTCGCTCCGGTGGCTCTAATTTGACACCTCAAATCAGATCGGGTCACCTGCATCATCTGTGGGTGTTACAAAACCTTAGTTTTCCTAATTTCAATTAGCCATCGCTCATACCAAGAACCATTCGTGTCGCCCTCGCACTACTACCACTATTGCAGCCACCAGTTCTTGATGATTCAGCAGTCATTCATGTAACACCCCAATTTAGGGGCTAAATTTTAGGAATTATAAAATGGTGAATTTAATTGGTATTTGGAAAGAAACGGTGGATTAAATTGTAAAATTTCAAAGTTGGCAGAATGTTTTCAGAAGTGCAGGAAGTTCAGTGACTAAACTCATGATTTGACCATTTTTCTTTTGGGATGAATTATAACACCTATTTCCCGTGTATTCTGCAGAAAAAAATGCTCTATTTTCCACCCCTCGTCAACCCACTTTCAACTCCGATCTACTCATCGTCCGATCTCCGATCAATGAACCGAAACCATAATTGTGTTCCTTGTCGACAGAGGAACAAAACCCCTTAAACTTTTCATTGTGAATCGTCGTCGATCGTCGTTAATTTCAGCAGAAGTATCGTCGGTAATAACTCGATTTCAGTTGGTTTTTCATCGTTAGTTTCGTAAATATTTGCAGAAGGTGGCTAATTTTGTAATTAATTTCTGTTAGGGTGATATTGGTGTAAAATGGTTGGCTGTGACTGTTGACCGACGTTGACCACAGTTGACCAGAACTTTGACCGGCGTAGACCGGGCATTAAACGACCTTTGACTTTGACTGAGTATACATATCCTAACGTTTTTCGACGTTTCAAATCTGATTCTGCAGTATGTTTTTCGAAATTCAAACCCGAAGGCCTCGAAATTACGAGTCAAACCCGTTGACTTTCATTTTGATAAAAAATTCCAAATTTTTGAAAAGTCATATTTTATGTTTTCGACGTCCTAAATCTGAATCTGAAGTCCGTTTTTCCAAATTCGAACCCGGTAAGCTATTTTTCACTGATTTATCATCCGATTCGATCCGTTTTTCAGAATTAAGCTCTGTATTTTATGTAATTTCTATTGATATGGATCCGAGGAAATATTGGAAGAGGATTTCAAGATCGAGGGCGTTCGAATGGAATTTAATGGTCGATTAGTATTGCACGAAAATCAAGGAAATACTTTACTACCTCTTTATGCTTTATGGAACATGTGAATATTAGTAAATGCATGATTAAGATAATGTTAGTCTCAATTGTGTAGTTAATTAATTAGGGCCCACTATATGAATACGGTAAAAAGGTACTTGGGTGATAAATTATGAGAATACTCTGGTAGTGTAAAATTACAAAAATACCCTTATGTTATAAAAAGCCAAGATTTGAATATAGAAGTTAAATAAGAGGTTTTTACAAACATATTGATCTGATAAAAATATTGATGTGCATAAGAAATGTTAGTTTTACTTGGAAATTATGGATAACCGATTTTTAATCCTATGAGGGTTTGTGAAGGATATTAGAAGTCTGTTAAGGGAATCATTTCAAGATCGGAGAGTGTTCAAGAAAGCAATTAATCATATGATCTCTAAATTATAATTATTTTTGTTAAGAACTAATATCGAAATTATCTGGTTAAGAAATTACTAAAATACCCTTGATAGGTAGAATAGTCTGAGTTGACCCTGAATGAGAAAATACTTAGAGGATTTATACTTAACTCAATTAAGTACGGATTTGATTGTTAAGATCCTGACTTAGTGGAGGAAAATATCTGATATTCCATTTGTAAAATCTGAGAAGGCACTTGACCCTGAAATATCCGAGTTTTGAGTAAATACCTGAAGAACAATTTATCGGGGGTGTTCTGTTGTAAGAATTATTCGAAATAACTTAAATAAATGATAAGATTGAATTTAATAGTAAGATCAAACGGAAGGAAAATGATTAAAATACACTGAATCTATAAAATGACCAAAATACCCCTTTAATGGAAATGACCCAAGAATACCACCAAGCTCAGGAATGATTGGATATCTTCGAGCTCTGAAAGGAATAGAATAAAACTGAACATAAAAATTACAAAAATACCCTTATGTCCTATTCTAAATAAATGCCTTGGATTAATTAGTGAATCCAAATAAGCATAGGTATTAGACTACCTTTAAAACGTTATGGAACACAACTTAAGTAAATCGATCAACATTAATGATAGGCAGTACCTAAACGACATAGATATTACTTGAATGCGTGTTCGTCTACTCAAGTTTAGCTCGATGATAATTTTGGAAGTATTCAGCTCAGCTCAACTCTAGATCGCATTCAGTACTAAGAATTGATGTTTGTTCGACAAATCAACCACAAAGACCAAATTGAATGGATCTGAAGTAAAATATGTATCTGAAATTCATGAACATTTGTATTACTCTGGAAAATCCCGATGTAACTGGAAAGGACTTGAATGCTAAATGAACTAAGTAACCTCAATGACTGAGGATTAAGTAAGTGATTAGAATAAGCCTGGAAATTCGGATGAACTTATATGATATATCATCCCTATGGATTATGAACCACAAATCAAATACATCAGTATTTCATGGTATCGTTGAAGCGTGAAAATGAAATAAAGACCATTAGAATATTTGTTCGTCTCCTTAAGATATGTTCAGTGATGACACAAAAGCTGATTTATGGACAATAAGTGTTGGTATTAAAGAGTGAATACCTGGTTGGAAAATGAATGGACCGGTCAACATTCATTAGTTTTGGGAGTTATTAAACTTGAGTTATTTCAATAATCCGATAAATCGACACCGACTGTAAATGTCCTGAATATTCATTTCTTCCTTACCAGCTCAAGTTATATTCTGAATAACTGATGATTTCGTTAGTTATTGAACTATTCCTATAGTGATTCTAAATTCTGACATTCTATCGGTAAACTGAAGATCCTTGTTTCTCTGCCCAATAAGATTATCCAGTATCTCTGTAGAATATCTGATAAATATTTTGATCCTCTAGTGTGTTCCACATGTACTACATGAAAATTTTATATGTTTCAAATGAATTTAATGAAAGTATTGATTTACTGGTTTATGAACCATATCAACATGGTTTGTGATCTCTTATTACGATTTTCATCGAAAAGTATGAATTGTACATGATTTATGAAATAATGGAATTTACTGGTTTATGAATTATGGTTACCTGAAATGTGTTATCTGGTTTCATGTTTTCAATGGAAAATATGACTTGTTCCTGATTTATAAAATCATGGAATTTAGTTAGTGTGCAGGTGGGTGTAAGGTTCTGTGGAACCTACACATTATGGAGTGTTGGTTGGAGGGAATAATATGATTTTTTATAAACATTTTATGGGAAGGTGTTGTTGGAGGAAGTTACCGTTACTGCAGGCTCCTCTGCTTTGTGCTCAGGGTAAGTCCTTACTTGGTGTGTTGGTGGGTGTATGGTTCTGGGGAACCTACACATTATGGAGCGTTTGGTTGGAGGGATTAATATGGTTTTTGAATAAAAATATGTTTTTAAACTACTACTGTTTAAAAAGAAAAGATCTGTATCTCTTCACTGTTTTATGGGAACACACTAGATAATCTATTCTGATCTCCTGAACCTATATATCTGAAATATTTCCATCTGAACTGAATATTATCTGTTACTACCTGAAATATCAATTGGACCTCAGCTCAGCCAAAGAAATCTGTAAATATCTGAACCAATAAGGAAAAATACGTTTTATCTGTATCTGCATGTTCTTCAGCATCATCTGGTAGTTCTGTATTACTGAGATTTCCGAAGCTCACTCTATTACTCACCATTTAAGGTTAAAAGATTGTACCAATACAACTATCAAAATCAGTAAGGGAGTTCTTCTGGCGTTGCTTGCAGAGTATGGTACATGTGATTAGGGGGCATGTAATTGTATTTTGTTTTAATATCTGATTCTAAAAATCTGTTTTATTTGTTTTATACTGATACATTTTATAAGTGATATGTTTTAATAAAAGTTTTAAATTTTCAGCTATTTATACATTGGTCGCTCCGGTGGCCCTAATGTGACACTTCAGATCGAATCGAGTTACCCGTATCGGTCTGAGGGGGTTATATTTAGTGGTATCAGAGCTATCATTTTAGTCAAAATTTTTCAAGATAGACCGACCAGTCAAATGTAAAAATATGTATGATCAGTACATGTCCCTAGACTGCAATCGTACCTCTCTGAGCCGGAACTCCAGGGCTGAGTTTCTATCTGTAACGAGTAAACCGAAGTTTCTATCTGTTAAGGCTATACTTATACAAAAACTAATACCAGTAACATCTGTCTAAACGCTGTAAAGTACCTCACGAGCCATGTGATAGTTATTTATCTGAGAAATTCTGACACGACTCCGGAAATGAAATTGAGATATGCTACTGCTTTATGAGCCTATTTTCATGACCAAGACTGAATTGATTCTTCAAGGAATTTTCATTCGAATTCATTTACTAGAATAAAGAAAAGTTATGATAAGAATGTATACTCAACTGGTTAAGGATTAGTATATGACATGTATTTTTGTAAGAGCTACTTGAAGATATGAAAGAACTAATGAAAGTTTTATTTATGCAATTATGAGATATGAATATTTTTCGAGGACGAAGTTCTTTTAAGGAGATAAGAATTGTAACACCCTAATTTAGGGGCTAAATTTTAGGAATTATAAATTGGTAAATTTAATTGGTATTTGGAAAGAAACAGTGGATTAATGTAAAATTTCAAAGTTGACAGACCATTTTAAGAAGTACAGGAAGTTCAGTGACTAACTCATGATTGACCATTTTATTTTGGGATGAATTATAACACCCATTTCCCGTGTATTCTACAGAAAAAAATGCTAGATTTTTCTCCCCTCGTCAACCCACTTTCAACTCTGATCTACTCGCCGTCTGACCTTCAATCGATAAACCGAAACCACCATCGTGTTCGTTGTCGACCAAGGAATAAAACCTGATGTAGGGTGAATCTACACGCTTTGATGGAAGAGAGTAGATAGCCTTATTGTGTCCCGATCTAGGATTGAAAAGTATTGATGTCCTTGAATTTATAAGTTTGGGCTGCAAAATAAGATAAGAAAATATGATTAATAATGGATTTAAATAAAGGAATAATAATATAAGTAATGAAATGAAATAAAGATAGGATAGAGATGGCTGCGGAATTGATGGTATTGATGGATGTTGTTAATGGTGGCAATGATGAAATGGAGATGGTGTTGATTTGTATCTCAAACTCGCCAAAGATGAAATAATGCTAACGAGCACAATCCCGGTCTTCACAAACTAGTTTGAGGGGTGGTGATAGTGTCTTCAACCCACTAGATAATAATCTAGGAATTTAGGAATCAAGTTGGAAAGAATGACGCCACAAATATAAGAAATTATACTTGCTTAATCGATAAAGTTCACAAAGAACTTTGAAGAGAAATAACTCACTAGAGTATATTTTATATAAGAGATGAGATGGGTACAAATGAAGGCAAGCCACTCTATTTATAGGAAATGAGAGGGCTTGGCCGAATGGTTACAAGTTGTTTCAGCTAGATACATGTCTAGGAAAATACATAATGTTTGAGATGAATGAATAAGTCCTTTGGGCTTGTGATAGTTCGGCTAACTCTTCATGAAAGGCCTTAATGATTTGGCTAAGAATGGGAAGACAACTCCCTTGGCCGAATGGGCATGCTTGTTCATCTTGGCGCCATTTTCTTCCCTTGGTCGAATGGTGGTGTGTCTCTTCATGTTTGGCGCCAAAGGCTCTCATGTGCATGGCATGTGATGTGGCCGAATAGGCATGGATCCTTAGCTCAAATCTCTTGGTGATTTAAGCTTCCAATAGGTGTGATCTCTTCATCCACGTGTTCCTTGTTGAAAAGGCATCTTCATGGGCAGCATCATTCATGAAAGGTCACGATGTTTGGAAAGGTAACCCTTCATGTTTGAGCTACTTTGGGTGTGAATGAGCTGTGGTGAGCTGGCCTTAGATGACTTGTAACATGGTGAACGTTTGGGCAGCTCCTTGTGAAAAGGTACCTCTTGGGGTGGCAACTATTCGTGAAAAGGTACGATTTCACAAAATTTGACTTAGGACATATTTGAAGTGTCCTAAGTGGTGATGATGATGGTGCAACTCCCCAGCTGAAATAAAGTCATCTTGTAGCTTAAATCTTCAGCTCAATCTAGCTATGAGCTCACGGCCTGCGGACAACTTTTCACCAATTGTTCCTTGTGCTCTCCTAATCGATCCCATGTAAGTTTCCTTGCTGTTACATGCTCCATTTAGCTCCAATGCAACTCCCAAGTGTTAGCTGAATGTGCCTTCATATATAACATAAGAAAATAAACTAAGTATATAAACTTATATAAGTGTATATTATAAAAATGTGACTATAGGTTATTTAATTCATATGTAACATATTAAACAACCTATTATCTAATGGTTCTTTCTAATTAAAAGATTTTAAAACATTAAGGCACTTATGAGAAAGTACTTTCCTAATTGTTTTGCCTTTGCACGAGTGATAGGTCCTTTGGGCATAACTTCAGGATCCATTTGTGTAGTTGTGATCACATCATCCTCCCCTTTTTTGAGCGATTTGCCCTCAAATCGTCATTGTCATCAAATGGAGAAAGATCTGAAATATTAAAAGTTGCACTTACATTGTATTCACCAGGTAGATCCAATTTGTATGCATTATCATTGATCTTCTTGATGATTTGGAATGCTCCATTCCTCTAGGTAACAATTTGGATTTCCTTTGGGAAGGGAAACGTTCTTTTCTGAAATACACCCACACCCAATCACCTTCCTCCAATTTCAGTGGCTTGCGTCCCTTATTTGCTTGTTGTTCATATTGTCTTGTCTGTTTTCTATATTGTCTCGAACTTGCTGATGAAGTTTCTTAACGAACTCAGCCTTGCTCTTGCCATCTTTGTTGATCATATGTTCCTGAGGCAAAGGAAGTAGATCTAAAGGTGTTAAGGGATTAAATCCATATACCTCAAATGGTGACATCTTGGTTATTGAATAGACTGCCCGATTATATGCAAATTCAACGTATGGTAAGCATTTCTCCCAAGCTTTGATGTTCTTTTGATGATAGATCTTAACAATGTTGATAGTACTCGGTTTACCACTTCAGTTTGCCCATCTTTTTGAGGGTGACATGTGGTGGAGAATAGCAACTTTGTCCCAATATTACTCCATAACGTCCTCCAGAAATGGCTAAGAAATTTGACATCTCTATCGGAAACTATGGTTCTTGGAACGCCATGTAATCTCACAATTTCTTTAAAGAACAAGTTGGCCACATGTGTTGCATCATCTGTCTTGTGGCATGGTATGAAATGTGCCATCTTGGAAAAACGATCTACAACAACAAATATTGAATCTCATTCTTCTTGGTCCTTGGTAATCCCATCACAAAGTCCATTGATATGTCAACCCATGGTGCTTGAGGAATAGGTAAAGGCATGTAAAGTCCATGAGGCATAACCTTTGATTTTGCCCTTTTGCAAGTGACACATCGTTCACATACCCTTTCAACGTCTCTCTTCATATTAGGCCAATAGAGGTGTTGTTTCAAAATCTCCAATATTTTGCTTACTCCAAAATGACCCATGAGACCTCCTTCATATGCTTCTCGAACAAGCACTTCTCGAAGGGATCCTTGAGGAATGCATAGACATCCTTCTTTGAATAGATATCCTTCGTGCCTATAAAACTTTTCATATGTACCTTTCTCACAAGCCTTATACTTTTCTTCAAAGTCATGGTCAGTAGCATAACAATATTTAATATACGAAAAACCCAATTAACTTTGAATCAAGAGCATTAAGGAGAACATACCTTCGAGAGAGAGCATCAGCTACAATGTTTTCTTTACCTTTCTTGTAATGAATGACGTAAGGGAATGACTCCAAAAACTCCACCCATTTGGCATGTCGCTTGTTTAACTTATGTTGGCCATTGATATGTTTTAAAGCTTCATGGTCAGTGTGTATGATGAATTCCTTTGGTAGAAGATAATGCTGCAAACTTCAAGTGCCCTTATGAGAGAATACATCTCTTTGTCATAAGTTGGATAGTTTAACAAAGCACCACTCAACTTTTCACTAAAATATGCAATGGGTCGTCCTTCTTGAGTCAAAACAGCCCCAATTCCGATTCCAGAAGCATCACATTCCACTTCAAAAGTCTTATCAAAGTTAGGTAATGCAAGCAAAGGTGCCTTGGTTAAACATTCCTTCATTTCGTTAAAGGCATCTTCTTGTTCTTTGCCCCATGAAAGATAGAATTCTTTTTAATGATCCCTGTTAAGGGGGCGGAAATAGAACTAAAATTAGGCACAAACCTTCTGTAAAAACTTGCAAGACCATGAAAACTTT
Organism: Hibiscus syriacus; assembly: GCF_006381635.1. Classification (NCBI taxonomy): domain Eukaryota; kingdom Viridiplantae; phylum Streptophyta; class Magnoliopsida; order Malvales; family Malvaceae; genus Hibiscus; species Hibiscus syriacus. The sequence goes on from NW_024062572.1 coordinate 1,246,454, forward strand.
GGACTTGACTGATTGAAGTAGGCGTAGGCCACTCTTGAATGGATTTGATCTTTTCAAGATCAACTTCAAGTCCCTGTGAACTTACAATAAAGCCTAAGAATGTTAAATTGTTAGTGCAAAAGACACATTTCTTCATATTTGCATAAAGCTTTTCCTTTTGAAGGGTTTCAAGAACATACCTCAAATGTTGCACATGTGATTCCAAGTAATGACTATAAATCAGAATATCATCAAAATAAACCACACAAAACTTACCAATGAATGGTCTGAGTACATGATTCATTAACCTCATGAAGGTGCTTGGAGCGTTTGTTAATCCGAAAGGCATCACCATCCATTCATAATCCTTGCTTTGTTTTGAATGCAGTTTTCCACTCGTCTCCTTCTCGCATTCTGATTTGATGATATCCTCTTTAAATCAATTTTAGAGAACATAGGGCTCCACTCAATTCATCCAACATATCATCAAGTCTTGGTATAGGATGTTGGTATTTGATGGTAATTTGATTGATAGCACGACAGTCTACACACATTCTCCATGAACCATCTTTTTTGGGCACAAGTAACACCAGAACAGCACATGGACTCAAACTTTCTCGTATGTATCCTTTGTCCATTAATTCTTCTACTTGTTTTTAAAGCTCCTTAGTTTCTTCAGGGTCACTTCTATATGTTGGACGGTTTGGAATGGATGCACCGGTATAAAGTCAATTTGATGTTCAATCCCTCTAATAGGTGGCAATCCACTAGGAATACTTCTGGGAATAACTTCAAATTCCTGCAATAAAGATGAAATAGAAGAAGGCAAACCTTCTGGAATGTTAGTCAAAATTAAGCTTCCTTGTACCTAAGTACAATTAGAGCTTTGTAGGATAACAAATGTTTCCTAATGTCTTTTCCTCCAGCATATATGTTCATCTTCGTTGGTTCCTCCTCCTTTATAGATTTGAAAACTTCAATCCTTTTCTTCAAAGCATCTTGATCTTCAGACACTTTATTTGGTGAAAGAGGAGTCAATATGAATTTCTTTTCATTGTGATAGAAAGAGTACCGGTTTGTGAAACCATCATGAATAGCTTTTATCAAATTGCCAAGGCCTCCCTAGAAGTATATGGAACGCATTCATTGGAATGACATCACAAAGGACTTGATCTTGGTATTTCCTAATTGAAAAGGAAATGTTGATTTGTTTGGTGACTTAAGCTTCTCACCCATCATTTAGCCATTGTAGCTGTATGGTGTAGGATGTTTAAGTGTCTTGTGTCCAAGTTTAGCCACCATTAAAGTGCTTGCAACATTGGTACAACTTCCTCCATCGATAATCATAAAATAAACTTTGTTGTTTACATGACATCTAGTGTGAAAAATGTTCTCTCTTTGATTATTCTCCATGGACTGAATATTCAAGGCTCTTTCACTACAAAAACTTGTCCTGAAACTTGAGACATTGTTAGTAGATAATAAAAACAATATAAACCTTACCAGCACACTCACAAAGTCTCACAAATTCACTCCAAAGAAATGATAGGATCACTCCACTCAACACTCGTGTTACTCTCGGGAATATATATATTTGGCTTTTAACAATTCCCCTTCTAATCTCACTCTCTCAATAGCCTTTTTCCACTCAATTTCTCTTGCTAAGTCCTTTGAAGAACTTACTCAATATTAAAGCAAGTTAACTCTTTCCTTGTGTGCGTCGGCTGCAAATAGGTTAGGGTTGAAAAGAATAGAAGAAATGGAAAGGTAGAAGAAAGGTTTTAAAGGTATTTAAAAGAAAGAAATGGTTGAAGACAAGGAAAATGAAATTATGGAAAAGAAAGAGGTGACTTACAATTCAAGAAACAATACTTACTGCAACCTTTCTCAAGAAACAATAAGGTTATCTTCTCTTAGTGTAGATGGTTTATTTGATACTTGTAATGGTAGAGCACTTTCCATGGCTTGCTTTCTTTTTAAATTTTTCTTTTTCTTTTATTTTCTTCTTTTCTGATTTTTCTCTTCTTATCTTTTCTTTCTTTTTGCACTCCAATTCTGATGAATGAGTCTTTCTTCTATTTTCTTTTGCTTTTCACTCCAATGACACTTTTGTTGTCAATCCAACTATGCTCTGATTACTGCTTGAGTAAGGCGGAACTACACCTTTGATGGAAGAGAGTAGATAGCCTTATTGTGTCCCGATCTAGAATTGACAAGTACTGATGTCCTTGAATTTATAAGTTTGGGCTGCAAAATAAGATAAGAAAATATGATTAATAATGGATTTAAATAAGGAATAATAATTAAGTAATGAAATAAAGATAGGATAGAGATGGCTGCGGAATTGATGGTATTGATCGATGTTGTTGATGGTGGCAATGATGAAATGGAGATGGTGTTGATTTGTATCTCAAACTCGCCAAGATGAAATAATGCTACCGAGCACAATCCCGGTATTCACAAACTAGTTTGAAGGGTGGTGATAGTGTCTTCAACCCACTAGATAATAATCTAGGATTTAGGAATCAAGTTGGAAAGAATGACGCCACAAGTATAAGAAATTATACTTACTTAATCGATAAAGTTCACAAAGAACTTTGAAGAGAAATTACTCACTAGAGTATATTTTATATAAGAGATGAGATGGGTAAATGAAGCAAGCCACTCTATTTATAGGAAATGAGAGGGCTTGGCAGAATGGTTACAAGTTGTTTCGGCTAGATACATGTCTCTAGGAAAAAAACATAATGCTTGAGATGAATGAATAAGTCCTTTGGGCTTGTGATGGTTCGGCTAACTTCATGAAAGGCCTTAATGATTCGGCTAAGGATGGGAAGACATCCCTTGGTCGAATGGGCATGCTTGTTCATCTTGGCGCCATTTTCTTCCCTTGGCCGAATGGTGGTGTGTCTCTTCATGTTTGGCGCCAAAGGCTCTCATGTGCATGGCATGTGATGTGGCCGAATAGGCATGGATCCTTTAGCTCATATCTCTTGGTGATTTAAGCTTCCAATAGGTGTGATCTCTTCATCCACGTGTTCCTTGTTGAAAAGGCATCTTCATGAGCAGCATCATTCATGAAAGGTCACAATGTTTGGAAAGGTAACCCTTCATGTTTGAGCTACTTTGGGTATGAATGAGCTGGTGGTGAGCGGGCCTTATATGACTTGTAAAATGGTGAACGTTTGGGTAGCTCCTTGTGAAAACGTACCTCTTGAGGTGGTAACTATTCACAAAAAGGTACGATTTCAAAATTTTGACTTAGGAAATATTTGAAGTGTCCTAAGTGGTGATGATGGTGCAACTTCCCAGCTGAAATAAAGTCATTATAGCTTGAATCTTCAGCTCAATCTAGCTATGAGCTCACGGCCTCCGGACAACTTTTCACCAATTGTTCCTTGTGCTCTCCTAATCGATCCCATGTAAGTTTCCTTGCTGTACATGCTCCATTTAGCTCCAATGCAGCTCCCAAGTGTTGGCCGAATCTGCCTTCAGGCATAACATAAGAAAAAAACTAGTATATATAAACTTATAATGTGTATATTATAAAAATGTGACTATAGGTTATTTAATATTCAATATGTAACATATTAAACAACCTATTATCTAATGGTTCTTTCTCATTAAAAGATTTTAAAACATAAGGCACTTATGAGAAAGTACTTCCCTGAATTGTTTTGCCTTTGCACGAGTGATAGGTCCTTTGGGCATAACTTCAGGATCCATTTGTGTAGTTGTGATCACATCAAAACCCCTCAAACCTTTTATCGTGAATCATCGTCGTTCGACGTTAATTTCAATCGGAAGTATCATCTGTAATAAATCGATTCAATTGGTTTTTTGTCGATTCACAACGATCCGATGATCAATTTTCGACACCTCCCGCACCATAGTGTTCCTTGCATCGTTCCGAGTCCACCAGTGTTCTCCGTTTCTCTGTCGTCGCTGATATGTGGAGGGTTAAGACCATCAAAGTTTTTGACGTTTCAAAATCGAGCTCTCCGCCGTTCAAATAGTGAACCGAGATTTGTAAGTGCCTCAAAATGCCTTAAAATAATTTTTAGGAATTTTTCCGGGAATTTTCCGACATCGTATCTCTGTTCACATGCCACACGCGCCACCCCCGAGAGTGGGCATCGTCTGGTTGTAATTAATTCTGTTTGGGTGCTATTTGTGTAAAATTCAGGTGTTAGTTTCGTAAATATTTGCAGAATGTGGCTAATTTTGTAATTTTCTGTTAGGGAGATATTGGTGTAAAATGATTGACTGTTGACCACAGTTGACCAGAACTTTGACCGGCATTGACCAGGCATTAAACGACCTTTGACTTTGACCGAGTCTACCTATCCTGACATTTTTTAACATTCCGAATTTTATTTTGCAGTCCATTTTTTTCCGAAATTCAGACCCGAAACCCTCAAAATTGCCAGTCAAACCCGTTGACTTTCATTTTGACCAAAAATTCCAAATTTTTGAAAAGTCATATATGTTTTCGGCGTCCTAAATCCGAATCCGAAGTCCGTTTCGCCAAATTCGAACCCGGTAAGCTGTGTTTCACTGATTTATCATCCGATTCGATCCATTTTTCAGAATAAAGCTATGTTTTTTATGTAATTTCTATTGATATGGATCCGAGGAAATATTGGAAGAGGATTTCAAGATCGATGGCGTTCGAATGGAATTTAATGGTCGATTAGTTTGCACGAAAATCGAGGTAATACTTTACTACCTCTTTATACTTTATAAATGTGAATATTGGTAAATGTATGATTAAGATAATGTCTCATTTGTGTAGTTAATTAATTTCTACACTCCATCTGAATACGATAAAAATGTACTTGGATGAGAAATTATGAGAATACTCTGGTAGGGTAAAATTACGTAAATACCCTTATATTATAAAAATCAAAGATTTGAATATAGAAGTTAAATAAGAGGTTTTTACAAATATTGTTCTGATAAAAATATTGATGTGCATAGAAATGTTAGTTTTACTTGGAAATTATGGATAACCGATTTTTATCCAATGAGGGTTTGTGAATGATACTAGAAGTCTGTTAAGGGAATCATTTCAAGATTAGAGAGTGTTCAAGAAAGTAATTAATCATATGATCTCTAAATTATAATTATTTTTGTTAAGAGCTAATATCGAAATTATCTAGTTAAGAAATTACTAAAATGCCCTTGAGAGGTAGAATAGTCTAAGTTGACCCTGAATGAGAAAATACTTAGGGGATTCATACTTAACTCAATTATGTACGGATTTGATTGTTAAGATCCTGACTTAGTGCAGGAAAATATCTGATATTTCGTTTGTAAAATCTAATAAGGCACTTGACCCGAAATATCCGAGTTATGAGTAAATACCTGAAGAACAATTTATCGGGGGTGTTCTGTTATCAGAATTATTCGAAAGGACTGAAATAAATGATAAGATTGAATTTAATAGTAAGATCAGACGGAAGAAATGATTAAAATACACTGAATCTGTAAATGACCAAAATACCCCTTTAATGGAAATGAAGTTCAGGAATGATTGGATATCTTTGAGCTCTGAAAGGAATGGAATAAAACTGAACATCAAAATTACCAAAATAACCTTGTGTAATATTCTAAATAATTGCCTTGGATTAATTAAGGAATCCAAATAAGCTTAGGTATTGGACTACCTTTTAAAAGTTATGGAACACAGCTTATGTAAATCGATCAACATTAATGATATGTCAATACCTGAACGGCATAGATATTACTTGAATGCGTGTTCGTCTACTTAAGTTTAGCTCGATGATAATTTTGGAAGTATTCAGCTCAACTCAACTCTAGATCGCATTTAGTACTAATAATTGACGTTTGTTCGACAAATTAACCACAAAGACCAAATTGAATGGATCTGAAGTAAAATATGTATCTAAAATTCAGGAACGTTTGTATTACTTAGGAAAATCCCGAAGTAACTGGAAAGAACATGAATGCTAAATGAACTAAGAAACCTCAATGACTGAAGATTAAGTAAGTGATTAGAATAAGCCTGAAAATTCGGATGAACTTATATGATGTATCATCCCTATGGATTATGAACCATAAATCAAGTACGTCAGCATTTCATGGTATCATGGAAGTGTGAAAATGAAATAAAGACCATTAGAATATATGTTCGTCTCCTTAATATATGTTCAGTGATGATACAAAAGCTGATTTATGGACAATAACTCTTGGTATTAAAGAGTGAATACCTGGTCGGAAAACGAATGGACCGGTCATATTCATTAGTTTTGGGAGTTATTAAACTTGAGTTATTTCAATAATTCGATAAATCGACGCCGACTGTAAATGTCCTGAATCTTCATTTCTTCCTTATCAGCTCAAGTATATTCTGAATAACTGATGATTCCGTTAGTTATTGAACTATTCCTATAGTGATTCTAAATTCTGACATTCTATCGATAAACTGAAGATCCTTATTTCTCTGCCCAATAAGATTATCCAGTATCTCTGTAGAATATCTGATAAATATTTTGATCCTCTAGTGTGTTCCACATGTACTACATGACAATTTTATATGTTTCAAATGAGTTTAATGAAAGTATTGATTTACTGGTTTATTAACCATATCAACATGGTTTGTGATCTCCGATTACGATTTTCATCGAAAAGAATGAATTGTGCATGATTTATGAAATAATGGAATTTACTGGTTTATGAATTATGATTACCTGAAATGTGTTATCTGGTTTCATGTTTTCAATGGAAAATATGACTTGTTCCTGATTTATAAAATCATGGAATTTAGTTAGAGTGCAGGTGGGTGTAAGGTTCTGTGGAACCTACACATTATGGAGTGTTGGTTGGAGGGAATAATATGATTTTTTATAAACGTTTTATGGGAAGGTGTTGTTGGAGGAAGTTATCTTTACTGCAGGCTCCTCTGCTTTGTGCTCAGGTTAAGTCCTTACTTGGTGTGTAGGTGGGTGTATGGTTCTGGGGAACCTACACATTATGGAGCGTTTGGTTTGACGGATTAATATGGTTTTTGAATAAAAATATGTTTTTAAACTACTACTGTTTAAAAAGAAAAGATCTGTATCTCGTCACTGGTTTATGGGAACACACTAGATAACCTATTCTGATCTCCTGAACCTAGATATCTGAAATATTTCCAACTGAACTGGATATTATCTGTTACTACCTAAATATCAATTGGACCTCAGCTCAGCCAAAGAAATCTGTAAATATCTGAACCAATAAGGAAAAATACGTTTATCTATCTTACGTTCTTCAGCATCATCTGGTAGTTCTGTATTACTGAGCTTTCCGAAGCTCACTCTATACTCACCATTTCAGGTTAAAAGATTGTACCAGTACAACTATCAAAATCAGTAAGGGAGTTCTTCCGGCGTTGCTTGCAGAGTATGGTACATGTGATTAGGGGGCATGTAATTGTATTTTGTTTTAATATTGATTCTGAAATCTGTTTATTTTTTTTTATACTGATAAATCATTTTATAAGTGATATGTTTTAATAAAAGTTTTAAATTTTCCGCTATTTATACAGTGGGTCACTCTGGTGGCCCTAATGTGACACTTCAGATCGAATCGAGTTACCCGCATCGGTCTGAGGGGGTTACATTTAGTGGTATCAAAGCTATGGTTTGAGTCAAAATTTTTCAAGATAGACCGACCAGTCGAATGTAAAAATATGTACGATCAGTACATGTCCCTAGACTGCAATCGTACCTCTCTGAGCCGGAACTCCAGGGCTGAGTCCCTATCTGTAACGAGTAAACCGAAGTTTCTATCCGTTAAGGCTATACTTGTACAAAAAGTAATACCACTAACATCTGTCTAAATGCTGTAAAGTACCTCACGAGCCATGTGAGAGTTATTTATCTGAGAAATTCTGACACGACTCCGGAAATGAAATTGAGATATGCTACTGCTTTATGAGCCTATTTTCATGACCAAGACTGAATTGATTCTTCAAGGAATTTTCGTTCGAATTCATTTACTAGAATAAAGAAAAGTTATGATAAGAATGTATACTCAACTGGTTAAGGATTAGTAGATGACATGTATTTTTGTAAGAGCTACTTGAAGATATAAAAGAACTGATGAAAGTTTTATTTATGCAATTATGTGACATGAATGAATTTCGAGGACGAAATTCTTTTAAGGAGAGAAGAATTGTAACACCCTAATTTAGGGGCTAAATTTTAGGAATTATAAAGTGGTGAATTTAATTGGTATTTGGAAAGAAACAGTGGATTAAATTGTAAAATTTTAAAGTTGGCAGACCATTTTAAGAAGTGCAGAAAATTCAGTGACTAAACTCATGATTTGACCATTTTCTTTGGGATGAATTATAACACCCATTTCTCGTGTATTCTACAGAAAAAAAATGCTCCATTTTTCTCGCCTCGTCAACCCACTTTCAACTCTGATCTACTCGTCGTCCGACCTCCGATCGACAAACCGAAACCACCATCGTGTTCGTTGTCGACCGAGGAACAAAACCCATCAAACCTTTCATCGTGAATCGTCGTCGTTCGTAGTTAATTTCAATCGGAAGTATCGTCTGTAATAACTCAATTTCAATTGGTTTTTCGTCGATTCACAACGATCCGATGATCAATTTTTGATACTTCCACACCATCGTGTTCCTTGCATCCTTCCGAATCCACCAGTGTTCTCCGTTTCTCCTTCGTCGCTGAATAGTGGAGGGTTGAGACCATCAAAGTTTTTGACGTTTCAGAATCGAGCTCTCCGCCGTTCAAAATTGTGAACCAAGATTTCTAAGTGACTCAAAATGCCTTAAAATAATTTTTAGGAATTTTTTCGGGAATTTTCCGACATCGTATCACTATTCACATGCCGCACGCGCCACCCCTGAGAGTGGGCATCGTCTTGTTGTAATTAATTTCTGTTTGGGCATCACTCAAAATGGTTGATTGTTGACCGTTGACCGGCGTTGACCACAGTTGACCATAACTTTGACCGGCGTTGACTGGGAATTAAACGACCTTTGACTTTGACCGAGTCTACCTATCCTGACATTTTTCGACGTTCCGAATTTGATTCTGCAGTCCATTTTTTCGAAATTCAGACCCGAAACCGTCAAAATTGCCAGTCAAACCGTTGACTTTCATTTTGTTCAAAAATTCCAAAATTTTGAAAAGTCATATTTTATGTTTTTGGCGTCCTAAATCCGAATCCGAAGTCCGTTTCGCCAAATTCGAACTCGGTAAGCTATTTTTCATTGATTTATCATCCGATTCGATCTATTTTTCAGAATTAAGCTCTGTTTTTTTTTATGTAATTTCTATTGATATGGATCCGAGGAAATATTGGAAGAGGATTTCAAGATCGAGGGCGTTCGAATGGAATTTAATGGTCGATTAGTATTGCACGAAAATTGAGGTAATACTTTACTACCTCTTTATGCTTTATGGAACATGTGAATATTGGTAAATGCATGATTAAGATAATGTTAGTCTCATTTGTGTAGTTAATTAATTTCTACACTCGATCTGAATACGATAAAAAGGTACTTGGATGAGAAATTATGAGAATACTCTGGTAGGGTAAAATTATGAAAATACCCTTATATTATAAAAAACTAAGATTTGAATATAGAAGTTAAATAAGAGGTTTTCACCGACATATTGATCTGATAAAAATATTGATGTGCATAAGAAATGTTAGTTTTACTTGGAAATTATGGATAACCGATTTTTAATCCTATAAGGGTTTGTGAAGGATGCTAGAAGTCTGTTAAGGGAATCATTTCAAGATCAGAGAGTGTACAAGAAAGCAATTAATCATAGGATCTCTAAATTATAATTATTTTCATTAAGAGCTAATATCGAAATTATCTGGTTAAGAAATTACTAAAATACCTTTGAGAGGTAGAATAGTCTGAGTTGACCCTGAATGAGAAAATACTTAGAGGATTTATACTTAACTCAATTAAGTACGAATTTGATTGTTAAGATCCTGAGTTAGTGCAAGAAAATTCCTGATATTCCGTTTGTAAAATCTGAGAAGGCACTTGACCCGGAAATATGCGAGTTATGAGTAAATACCTGAAGAACAATTTATCGGGGGTGTTCTGTTGTCAGAATTGTTCGAAAGGACTGCAAAAATGATAAGAATGAATTTAATAGTAAGATCAGACGGAATGAAAAGATTAAAATACACTGAATCTGTAAAATGACCAAAATACCCCTATAATGGAAATGACCAAGAATACCACCAAGCTCAGGAATGATTGGATATCTTCAAGCTCCGAAAGGAATGGAATAAAACTGAACACCAATATTACCAAAATACCATTGTGTCCTTTTCTAAGTAAATGCCTTGGATTAATTAAGGAATTCAAATAAGCATAGGTATTGGACTACCTTTAAAAAGTTATGGAACACAGCTTAAGTAAACCGATCAACATTAATTATATGTCAGTACCTGAACGGCATAGATATTACTTGAATGCGTGTTCATCTACTCAAGTTTAGCTCGATGATAATTTTGGAAGTATTCAGCTTAGCTCAACTCTAGATCACATTCAGTACTAAGAATTGGACGTTTGTTCGATAAATCAACCAAAGACCAAATTGAATGAATCGAAAGTACAATATGTATCTGAAATTCAGGAACGTTTGTATTACTCTGGAATATCCTGAAGTAACTGGAAAGGACTTGAATGCTAAATGAACTAAGTAACATCAATGATTGAGGATTAAGTAAGTGATTAGAATAAGCCTGAAATTCGGATGAACTTATATGATGTATCATCTCTATGGATTATGAACCATAAATCAAGTACATCAGCATTTCATGGTATCGTGGAAGCGTGAAAATGAAATAAAGACCATTAGAATATTTGTTCGTCTCCTTAAGATATGTTCAGTGACGACTTAAAAGCTGATTTATGGACAATAAGTGTTGGTATTAAAGAGTGAATACCTGGTCCGAAAACGATTGGACCGGTCAACATGCATTAGTTTTGGGAGTTATTAAACTTGAGTTATTTCAATAATCTGATAAATCGAGGCTGACTGTAAATGTCCTGAATCTTCATTTCTTCCTTATCAACTCAAGTTATATTCTGAATAACTGATGATTCTGTTAGTTATTGAACTATTCCTATACTGATTCTAAATTCTGACATTCTATCGGTAAACTGAAGATCCTTGTTTCTCTGCCCAATAAGATTATTCAGTATCTCTGTGGAATATCTGATAAATATTTTGATCCTCTAGTGTGTTCCACATGTACTACATGACAATTTTATATGTTTCAAATGATTTTAATGAAGTATTGATTTACTGGTTTATGAACCATGTCAACATGGTATGTGATCTCCAATTACAGTTTTCATCGAAAAGTATGAATTGTACATGATTTATGAAATAATGGAATTTACTGGTTTATGAATTATGGTTACCTGAAATGTGTTATCTGGTTTCATGTTTCAATGGAAAATATGACTTGTTCCTGATTTATGAAATCATGGAATTTAGTTGTTGTACAGTTGGGTGTAAGGATTTGTGGAACCTACACATTATGGAGTGTTGGTTGGAGGGAATAATATGATTTTTTATAAACGTTTATAGGAAGGTGTTGTTGGAGGAAGTTACCGTTACTGCAGGCTCATTTGCTTTGTGCTCAGGGTAAGTTCTTACTTGGTGTGTAGGTGGGTGTATGGTTCTGGGAAACCTACACCTTATGGAGCGTTTGGTTGAAGGGATTAATATGGTTTTTGAATAAAAATATGTTTTTAAACTACTGTTTAAAAAGAAAAGATTTGTATCTCTTCACTGGCTTTGTGGGAACACTCTAGATAACCTATTCTGATCTCCTGAACCTAGATATCTAAATATTTCCATCTGAAGTGAATATTATCTGTTACTACCTGAAATATCAATTGGACCTCAGCTCAGCCAAAGAAATCTATAAATATCTGAACCAATAAGGAAAAATACGTTTATATGTATTTGCACGTTCTTCAGCATCATCTGGTAGTTCTGTATTACTGAGCTTTCCGAATCTCACTCTATTACTCACCATTTCAGGTTAAAAGATTGTACCAGTACAGCTAACAAAATCAGTAAGGGAGTTCTTCTGGCGTTGCTTGTAGAGTATGGTATATGTGATTAGGGGTCATGTAATTGTATTTTGTTTTAATATTTGATTCTGAAAATCTGTTTTATTTTGTTTTATACTGATAAATCATTTATAAGTGATATGTTTTAATAAAAGTTTTAAATTTTCCGCTATTTTATAGTGGGTCGCTCCGGTGGCCCTAATGTGACACTCCAGATCGGATCGAGTTACCCACATCGATCTGAGGGGGTTACAATTCAACCACTCTAACGTTAACAGGTCAATGAAAATAGTGGAAAGCGAGTCATCTACCAAACCAAATAAAAAACCAATTAAAAATTTAATGAAAATCCCAAAAAATTTGGATGAATTAATGTGGGTTTAGGGGAAGTCATTCCCCTAGATTCTAACCTCATCGACTGAACACATTAAAGGGTAGATAAAACGCAAGGGGTTCAGTTTGAAAAAGGGATTTTTTGGGAGTTCTCAAAAAAGGTAGAGAGTTTTTAGAGGAAAACAAAATGGGGGATTTGGGTTTTTGAGAATAAAAAAAGGGAGAAAATGGAATGAAAAATAGAAAAAAAAGCAAAAACAGAGAAAAGAAATGGAAATGAGAGGAAGTCTTACTTAGGGTTCGAGTCGTTTGGCTTCATCGGAGTCGTGGGGTCTCAAAAAAACCAAAGGTAATCTCTTTCACTTTCGGGTCAGTTTAGGGGGAAGAGAGGAGTCCGAATAAGGCTTGAAATGTTTGTTTAGGCTTGAGGGTTCAAGGGAAGTTGGAAAAAATGGTCATCGGCCCCTAGTCGGAGCCGTTTAGGTGCGGTCGGGGAGATCTTCATTCTCTCATCGAAAGGAAAAAGGGAAATGAGTGAGAGAAGAAGAGAGCGACTGAGTTGAAAATGGGGGGCTTAAAATTTTCTGAAAGTTAAAAGGGATATTTAAATCCCCCAAAAGTCATTTTAGTGTTCTAGAGATTTTCTGAAATTGGCGCATGCTATATTTGCGTGGGGAGGATTTCATGCTCTGTAAGATTTCGTTTTAGTCACGAAAAATTGTAGGTTGTAATACTTCAATGTTTAAATTAATACACTTTAGTCCTTGTTTAGAACGTTTTTTGTTTTTTGAAATTTGTCCACTTATTTTACGCATGTTATATTATGGTCACCATTACTGACTTTTGCTTACTTTAATTTCTAGCATGAAATGTTAAATATTTTCATTTTAGTCCTAAATATATGGGTTTATTACACTGTTAGTGCTTGTAATATATGGTTGTTACACTACATGTTATGCTATTTATTTGATTTGGTGTTGTGACACTAAAATTTCTTGTTTTATTTTTTAGTCCTATATTCGTATAATATGAATAATTTTAAATGTTGTCCATGTATAAAATATATATTGATATCATGAAATAAATATTTTTTTAATTTGTTGCATATAGGTTTAGGATTTAATTTTAGTTAAATTCTATGGTATCCTCATAAGCATTACTTGACCCGAATCAAAATAATTTGACTAAGGGAATATTCGTTTATTTTGAGATTAGGGGAAGTGATTGTCTTAAAGAATAAGAGGTCGCTTTCAATAGTCTTAAAATAAAAAGGTATCCTATCAAGCAAAATGAATAAAATTGATTACGTTTAAAATTTTGGACTGAGAAAAAGATTATGTTCTTTTAATTAAATTCACCGAGAAAAGACTGTTAGATTGGATCTAAGGTCCCGTCTCGATGTATTTAAATAATTGAACATCCTTATTCTCATTAAAGGATGGTAAAATAATTAATTAATCGTATTTGTTTGACATATGTATTTAATTTTCATTTATTTTTGTGTATGTTTTAATATGATTTCAAAAATAAATAACACTTGAATTAATATTGAATTTTAGGATGAAATAATAATATTTCTTATTTCGATTGAAGTAATAAATGAATGCTTTAAGGCATGAGAGGTCATTTCTTTTGATAGGAAATAATTAAATATTATTGTTTTCCCTCTTAAAATTTAGATAACGTGTTTTAAAAAGAAAATCTTAAATTTAATTTGTTTTATTTTACTGTTATTTATGCACTTGAATTAATAATAAACTTTAGAATTAAATTGTAATATTCTTTATTTCAATTGTAGTATGAATTGATTGCTTTAAGGCATGAGAGGTCGATTCTTCTCGATAGGAAATAATTAAATATTATTGTTATGTCCTAAAATTCAAAGAATATTATTTATATGTGTTCTTAAATTAAATTAAACTTGAATTCATATATTTCACTGCAAAGACAACTAATTAATCGACTATGTACATATTTAGAGCGTTGTGGGGTAGCTAATCCATCCCTAGGTGTAATCGACTCCCGAACTCAAATTTTTGGTAACATATATCATAAATTTTTGTTTTAATTAAAAGTAATATTTTTATTAAAATGAAAAATTGTTTTAGGTGCTCAATCACACCCTAATCAAATAATGATGGTGACTCCTCGAACAATGTTTATTTATTAAAATATCACCAAATTATTCGAGACGAGATCTTTTAAAAATCACATTTTAAAAATTAAATTTATTTAAAAAAAAAAATTGTTTCGAGAATAACATCCATCATACGTTTGCCAACTGATTTCCTCTTGCTCTAATAACATCCCGAATTAAGTAAAAGAAAACTATTGGTTCAATTATTTCTTTATTTTTCTCACTTTTAGTTCAGAAATGGATACAGGAATGGAACACAAATATAGACATTACTTCCTCTTCTTTCCTTCTCATATTTTACTTTTTATAATAAATTTTTTCTTTCATTATTATCCACCACCACCCAATTTTCACCATAACCAACAAAAAATCTATATATTTCAGTAAAAATGACACTACAAACAGTTTTTACAGGGTAATTTATGGGTAAATCTAGAGTAAGAAATAATGATATTTGATTCGAGCAAGTTATTTCCTGCACTTCAAATTCAAATACAATAAAGAAAAAGGCTACCATATCTAGATTCAGTAGGACTAACAGATTCTGTTAAGATACCAATCATGCAGAAGAAAGAAGAGACAAGAAAAAAAAAGGAAAACATATTATGTTATCCTAGGAATGAGATGAATGGGAAGGAGAAGAGGTATATGACATTAATGAGTTGGAAGGAGTAATAGAATGAAGGAAGGGAAAGAGAGGTGTTGGGGTTGGGTAAAGGAAGAGTGGTGATGACGATGGGGGAGGGTAGTTTTCGCATATATTTTTTATTTTTAATTGATTTTACTTATTCAGATAAAGAAAATTAAATTTAAAAGGTGATATGGTATGTTTTGATTGGTCACTTATTTTTTTATTAACGGAGTTAAACATTTTGGGTAAATGAGGTAAAGTTTTAAATTTTAGGAGCAAAACTTCTCTAAAATATTAAGGATTAACTCGGTACAGATAATATATTTTAGAAGACAATAATACATTAAGCCTATGTATATACCTAAGGATTATCTTAGGATTATCTGAAGAAAATTTTATTTCCAATGCATTATCTAAGGATTTTTCCCTATACCTAAGTATATATAAGTAAACGTGGAGAAAAGTAAAAATGGGAAGCATTGGTAGATAATCTAAACAACAAACCTAAAATTGGAGATGCTGGCAGGGCAAGTAAAAATTCTCAAAACATCGTGGCTCATTCTCGGTTGCTTAGATCACGTATTGGTAAACAAAAAAAGTGTGGTTCTCTAGAGAAATTCAAGACAGTTTTGTCGAACTCGGAAAGGAAAAGAATTGTTTGAATTTAAATGAAGAAGAGACAGCAGGAAAATGCCTCGGATCTGTCATGAACTGGAAGAAAGATCGCTTTCGACTCAGATCTACAAGCTAGAAGGTTGATTCTTCTTAAGGAAGCTATGGAAAACTTTGGAATTCGAAAAAATTTGGGGATCCTTTTTAATGGTTCGGGAGATTGTATCATTAGAAGATTCAGAAGGTGCTTCTTTGATTTTTTTAGCAACTTCAGGGAAGCAGGAGGTTTAGGTATGAAAGTCTTGCCTTTGATATTTTTCGAGTTTTGGTTTCTGTTTTGTTTAAATCTCAGAATTCGTAAGTTGTTAAGAGTCGATAGGGAAGAGCTAAGGTTTAATCAAGTTAAGAAAAAGGAGGTATATCTGATCTAGAATTAGGAGTCTATGAAAATTTGTTTTTTTTCGTATCCTAAGTAGCTAAAGCAATGGGGTGAACAGGGTGTATCTATCAATTTGGGTTACAAGCATTTTCAGTTAGAATTTTTGTAGGGTCGAGTGTTGAAGCTGTTGAGTGATTGAGCTGGCAGGGTGTGGAGACTATAAGTGCTTGGAAGAAGGGGTTTTAAGGGGTGGGCTTGCTGCTGTGTTTTTTGTTGTTGTTGAATTTGAAGACCTCACATAGGGTGTGTTCGAGAAAGATTTTATTTCCAAGTCTAGTGGAAAATATACGTCTATTTGGTGTTGTTTATAGTTTCCCTCATGTTTTGGCTATGCCGAAAGGTTATTGTTTGTTATGGGCTCTTCTTTGCAGTGGAGTATGGTGGAGTTTTGTTTGGAGTTCGGTCTGCATCTTGGTTGAGGCTTTCGCTCTTTAAAAATTTTGTTCGTTGGGAAGTGATGTTCTTAGATTTGTTCACAAGGAGGGGTGTTCATTCGGTTAAAACGGTAACCGATCGAACTGAATTAACCATAATCGAATTAATCAAACTTTTTTTTTCTTTAACCGTTAACCGAACCGAATTTTTTTCGAACATATTAACCGAACCGAATAAATTTCGGTTAATTCTGTTAATTTCGAATTAACCGAATTTTTTTTAAAATTTTCTAATTTATATAAATTAAATATTTTTAATTCAAAAAAGTTTATAATTAATTTAAATAATAAATAATTATAAAATAAACATTTTATATAAATTTTTTAATTAATTAATATTGATTTAAGTTTAAAAGTTATTGGATCTTAAATTATTAATTGGGTTTTAGATGGTTTGGGCTTAGCCCATATGTTATATATAATATTTAATATTTTTTAATTAAAAACAGTTTACAATTAATTTAAATAATATAATTATAAAATAAAAAATTTATATAATTTTTTAATTAATTAATATTGATTTAAGTTTAAAAGTTATTAGATCTTAAATTATTAATTGGGTTTTTAATGATTTGGGTTGAGCCCATTTGTTATATATAATATATTTAATATTTAAAATTTAATTTCGGTTAATTCGGTTAATTAACCGAATTCGAACCGAATTAACCGTTAATCGAATTC
Source organism: Hibiscus syriacus (assembly GCF_006381635.1). NCBI lineage: Eukaryota > Viridiplantae > Streptophyta > Magnoliopsida > Malvales > Malvaceae > Hibiscus > Hibiscus syriacus. The sequence goes on from NW_024062572.1 coordinate 1,263,800, forward strand.
TAAAAATTTTCTTAACCGTTAACCGACCGAACTAATTAGATAACCAAACCGAATTAACCGAACTAATTCGGTTCGGTCGATTAACCGAATTAATTCGGTTATTTGAACACCCCTATTCACAAGTAAGGATGGGCATGAGTTCCGAACTCGACGTGACCCGATTGGATCAGGTTTTTTTTAAAAAAAAATTTGGGTCCGGTCGGGGTCGGATTTTTTTAAAGGTTATTTTCAGGTAGAGTCAGATTCAGTTTAGGGTGAAAAATACTTAACCCAATCCGACCCCAAAATATAATTTTACCTTATATATTTAGAAATAATTACAATAATATTCCTCTATATATTATTTTTTTCAATTAAATCATAGTTTTTATTGAATAAAAATAATATTTTTTATTATTTTGGGTCGGGTCGGATCGGGTTCAGATTTTATCTCAATAAGTCGGGTCGGGTTTGGGTCAAGTGGACGGTATATATTTTTCGGGTCGGGTTGGGTGAAGGATGTAAAATTTTCAGGTCGGGTTGACCGAAACCCGACCCATGCCCATCCCTATTCATAAGGGATGGTTAGATTAGCCGAGAGTTTATTTTCGATGTCTTTTTTTTGTGGTTTCAATCGGAAAGATTGTACTATTTTCTTTCCGTTAGGTTTAGAAAGGTTTTTAATGAGACAATCTACACGAACCTTGATAGCTTAATACTCTAACAAAATCTTACTTACGATATATATATATATATATATATATATAAGTAATCATATTAATTTTCATTGTTTATTATAAATTCTAAATCTCACATCTTCATTAATTAAACCTTATGAGTCGGGTATATATCATATCAATTCAATAAAAAGTCGGATCATTTACAGGTTGAGTCAATTACAAGTCAGGTTCATAACATGCTAAGTTGATAACAAATCAGGTAATACCAATTATTTACCAGGTTGATTTCAGGTTGTGGTTCATATCAGTTAGATGCAGATCATGTTCGATTATCATATTATTGATTTAATTCGGGTTCAAGTCTTCCTCAGATCGGGTGTAGGTCGGGTTCATATCCACAATTTCCATGTCCAACTCAGGTTCAGGACAACGTCAATTCGGACTCGAATCAGTTTTGGATCACCACCACACAGGTCACAAACAATTTTAATTCAAATCAGTTTCAGTCAGTTTTGTAGGTCGTATCAGTTTTTTAAATTTCTATATGTTGCTGACGTGACATTTTAATATTTTTTTAATTATTGACGTGACATATGTAATGCCATTATTTTTTATGACATAACAAATCTCATGTCATCATTTTTTGTGACGTGACACATCTCATCATAATTTTAGATGATGTGATATATGTCACATCAATAATATGAATTAATTATTAGTTAATTAATTATTTTTATTACATCAAATTTGTTTTGACAAAAAAATTAAACGTTGAGAGCAAAATACTTTTAAAAAAATAAAATAGATGACAAAATAATTATTTATACATATGTTGGAGGTATTTTTATTATTATGGCTAAGAGAAATTTGTTTGTAACGTCCTTTGACACGCAATTTATATGACGATGAAGAAGAAAGATTTTTATGTTATCATACCATCTAGCTAGGAAAAGAAAATATGGGCAAAGAGTTTTGGTTATAATAGATGGCTAAAAAGTTTTAAAACAAGTCCTAAATTATTTCATTTTGTTTTGAATAAACTTTAAGTTTACCGTATGAAAAACCTATTTAATTTAAGCTTTTATTTTAAATGAAAATTTGATTTATGTTAAGAATTTATTTAATTATAAAAAAAGAGTCAACAGCCTACATGTAAAGTTTATATCAAATAGTCCATATGTACTGCAACAATAGAAACATTAAAATATTATCATTGAAATTGATATTTACGTCATTATTTGAATTTTGTTACTTAAATTCAACGTCACGACATTCATTGTGTAGATGTGTCACTAAACGTCATGTATTATCGAGAATAAGGTAAAACTAATAAATAACATTACCTCATAATTTAGAGTAAACTATAAATTTAATGACTGAACTTTCTTATCATTCTTATTTTAGTCATTGTACTTTAAAAAAATTAGTTTAATAATTAAACTTTATACATTGAGTTTTTTAGTCACTTCACGTAAATTTGTATAGACGTTATGACTTGGTAACCAGTTGATCATGATGTGTTCTTCTTCTGCTCCGTTACTAAACTCACTTGCCCTAGGGACAAAACCAGTTCCTTTATTATTAACTGCTAGTATTAAGGGAAATTGTCTATTACTCTTTTTGATCAATTGGCTCATTTGGGTCGCCAAGCACGATAATAATTAGATATTGTTAGCATGGATTTAAATAATGGTTACGGTAGTATTTTCGGTTGCATTACGTTTATTGCGGTTGTGGACATAACAGACTCTATTGCAATGATTGCAGATATCGCACTCATGCAATAATAGTATTGGATAGTACCGCTACCGCTATTTAGCATGTATTATTACGGTAACGGACCGTTATTTAAATCCCTGATTGTTAGCGCGTTATCGACCACATTAGAGTGAGTCTTACTACTGATAGTCTTTCCTTTAAGCCATTAGCTCCTTTGTATTGCGAGAAGGGATAAAACCACCCTTAGTACATAAGCATTCTACTGTCACGGCAAGTAATGCAAGCCCAAAGAGCATAAATAATGCCATTGCTATCAATTTTCCTCTCTTTTTATACTGTAAATACTGTAATAGAGTAAAAAAAAAAAACTGATGCACTGTTACAATTACTTTTACTAAAAACATAAACTATATAATATTTTTCAAGAGAGGGGGAGATAGGAAAGGATAAAGGTAGGGAGACAGAGAAAAGGTGGATGGTGGTGCAGTGTTGTTCATCTTAATGCATTGCTTTTTCTTTTACTATAGTTAGTGGTGAGCAAAACTCGATTCAACTTTAAAAATTAATTTTTTTGACTCGACTCGAATTGTTTTCGAGTTATAATTTCATAAAATCGACTGAATTTTTTTTTAAGTTCAATCCCTTTGAATTTACAATGAAATGTCAGAAAACAATTTTATCAGTGCAAATAACACACATTTCTTTAGGTTAGTATAGAAGTTCTCATTTCTTAGGGTGTTTAGAACAGACCTCAAATTTTGTTCACGGTCCTCCAATGATCAGTTATAAATCAGAATATTGTCAAAGTAAACAATATAAAATTTACCGATATAGGGACTAAGAACACGATTCATTAACTCAAGACTATGATTGTATTATTTTAAAGAACCTACAATCTTAGAAGGATACTCCGATGCTAGTTGGGTATCTGATATTCAGAATACCAAATGTACAAGTGGATATGTATTCACTTTGGAAGGAGTTGTCATGGAAACCCTCAAGACAAATTATTATAACTAGATCCATAATAGAATATGAGTTTGTAGCTCTAGACAAATCTGGAGAAAATTTGAAAGTCTTCGATACTTTCTTGAGGATATTCCTAAATGGTTGAAACATGTGCTCACAATACGCATATATTGTGACAACCAAACAACAATTTCTAGAACGTAGAATTTCATGTATAACGCTAAACTGAGACATATGCATCGTCGACAAAACACTATTAGGCATCTGATCTCAAGTAGAGTTATATGTATTGATTTTATAACATCAAAGGGTAACTTCGTGGATCTACTAACCAAAGGTTTAAATCGAGACCAAATTGAGAAAATATCTGAAAGAATGAGACTAAAGTCAATGAAATTTAAAGGTGTTTTGTGAAGGAAAACCCTTCCTAGTTGACTATAGATCTCAATATCTAGATTCAAAGGGCCAACCTAATTGCATAAGCTTTGTGCGATTACTGTAACACCCCAACCCGTACCCGACCCGAATACGAGTCCGAGATGTCACATTGACTTTTTAAAAATGATTTCATTTCAAAATAATTGAGCATTTTAATTTATATTAAGAAAATACGACCATATATGGTTCACCTGTGCTTGTTATAAAATTTTGAGTTCAAAAATACGTATTTGTGAACAGTAAAATACTGTATGAATAGTGAATAGTGAACAGTGAATAGTACGATGAATAGTGGGGGTATCGATTCCCTGTAGCAGGGAATCGGTTCCCCTCTAAGATACTGGAAAATTCTGTTCAAACTCGCGGTTAATGTTCATGCTACAGTAACTGCTACAGTAATTTTCGAAAATTACATATTAACCTTTCATCACTATAAAAATTCTCATCTATGCTTCCAAATTTATTTAACAAAATAAATTGAATATTATTAATTACATATACTCATTAAAACATTACAAAACTCATTCGTATGACTTTTCAAAACGATTAGAACTTATCAGATTTAATCATTTATTTACATGCCAACCACTATCGTTATTACAAAATACACATTATACATTTCTTTTCTGATCTGATCTATGGAAAGGAGAAACTGACCTGTCTTGAGTAACTTTTATCAACCGTCATCTTCTTATAACCTACGCGTGAAACAATCACACGCTAAGTCGTTGACTTAGTGAGGCATATAAAATATATAAGAAAACCATATAACATTTCATATAATAAAATGCATACATATTCATATACCATCATCATCATAATCTCTATTTATCATATGATTTTGTACTTATCATTTCTCATTTGATCATCACTAATTTCTTTATATACTATATCAGCATATAATATAAACTTCAAATCTCACTATTGCATAAATAATTACCAATCTCATATAACAAATACATTTCACTTAGAAATGCACACAATATCACATATGAATCTTGTAAATACTTTCAATGTCTTTTATAGGCCCATGTACATTACTGAGAACTCAAGGTATTCGAGCAAATTGAGGTTGTGTACTATTGCTGTCACCACAGCTCGTATAAGTCCCACTGAGTGGCATATGAAATTTGTCCCGAAGGACCTGTGAATATGTCCCGAAGGACCTATGAGTTGTCCCAAAGGACCTATGAAACCCTCGACTCTTGGCATGCCAACTATACCTATAGCTCTCATATCGTATACTATGGGCATTTACAATGAATACTTTCTCATCACTTGTTCTTCTTTTCTGTCACATACCACATGTATGTGTAACCATGTATTTCATATCATATCACATGTATCACGTATTGCATATTCATATATCATTTCATATATTCACATAACTTATCTCATTTCACATTGGTCATGTCTCATAGCATATATCACATATGCATAATCATGTATATCATATCATATATCTTATGTTTTATGCTCTTATGTTTATGCATATCATGTAACATATATAATAACCTATACTCATTTCATTTATTCATGCACATATAAGAATCACAAATTAAATAACATTTTAGGAGTCACTTCTTACCATAGTAACTCCATCACTGGCTCATCGCAAGTCAATGTCCGTTCAATAATATAAGTACAATTAAAATTGCACTCACCTTAGCCTTGTTTTCTTTGATTCGATCATAATCCTTTGATTATTCCGGAACTTGTTTAGACTCAATATCTACATAAATAACATTTCAAAACAACTATCAGAAGCCTAAACCTTAAACTTGATGTTAACAACTTAAGCCAGATTAAAGAACCAAATTCCATTTTTCATTTAGGGGGAATCGATTCCCCCCCCAGGGGGTATCGGTTCCCTCTGCATAATCTGGAAATTTTATCCAGAAATTTACTGTTCAAATCCGAAAATCACCAATTCTTCACTAAATTTCTCATACAAAGTTCCTTTCATACCACCAACTTAACTACAACCATTTTAACTAACTTCTATCAATTCCACACTTTATTATTTCCAATACTTTATTCAAATTCTTACAACTAAGAATCATACCCAAATTTCAAACATGATATTAATCAATTCTAACACTCCATATTCCTTAATTTACTTCTTGACAAGTCAAAAATCTTATTCAAACTTCAAAAACTCATCCATATCAAAATTTCATCTAAAAACCCATTTTTCAAATCCATCTCTAAAACACATATCTTGTTGTTTTAATGTCATATAAGCTTTCCTTTAGCTTGTATAACATCCAAACTTCCATTTCCAAACTAAAAATCAAAGAAACGACCAAAGTTTAGATTATTACCTTAAGCTTGTGTCTTCACGTTGAGAGAAGAAGATGAAGAAGATAAGTCTCAAAGCTTATCTCTTCAATTCATTCATATGGGTATTATAATACCCTCAATTATTATTTTATTCTTTTATTTACTCAATAACCCTTTTACCCTTATTATAATTCCATATTTACTATCATACCAAACACACAAAATTCCTCCATAAATCACTAGACTTATCACTTGATTCTAATTCACCAACTAAATTTATAAACTCTTACAATTTAGTCACTTACCCGGTAATTGGGATGTTACAATTACTGTGGGGGTTTCTTACCCATGTACGTTCCTATCATGTAAACAGTTTCGTTTTGGTCACTCAACTATTTTTTTAAATTGTACCTAACATTACGTTGTGTTCCGCTTTGGTCACCCACAATTAAGAAATAAACCAAACGATGCAACAATTTTTTTTTTACTTTTTCAATGATGGTGTGGCATTAATTTAGGATGATACATCAGTATCACAATTAATTACTTAACGACAGATGATCAAAACGGAATAAAAATATAACACTAATTATATTTTTTAAATAATTGAATGATTAAATATACAATTTACTCTAATTTTTTATATGAGAAAATGGAGGATCGTTGAATATCAACTCAAATAACTAATACAAGTGGTGAATAAAACAATATCTCTTAAAACGACACGACAAATTTGATTAACACATTCAAATGATAACTTATAATATAATCACAATTTACTGTGGTTGGAAAATGATTTATACAAGTTGGTCCGTCCTGTCCGGCATTTGCGGCAAAAAAAAAAAGGGATAAAAAGTATCTTTTACTTACAAATATGGTTGGTATTCCCATATACTAACTTCCAAACTGAGGGCTCGACGTCATTCGGCGAAGGCTGAGAAAAGGTATTAAAACAAGGCTATATATGAAAGCATCAAAACCAAGTTATTTATAAGTAAAAGAAAAAGTATGCACGGCCAAATCTCAGCGGATACTCTGGTCGGTGTTCCGGCCACTATATTATGGGACGTATATCGTGCTTCCGAGCTTGGAAGGCTTTTCGGTAAAATAGCACCGGACGTTCTCGGAAGGGTGGAAATCTTAGAAGGCGATGGAGGCGTTGGAACCATTGCCAAACTCACATTTCCACCTGCACCAGGTACTTGCTATAGGTAACTATATATATGTGTATAGCTGACGTTTGAATTGGAACATTGATATATTTGATTGTAGGAAGCGCTGAAAGTGTTTATATGAAGGAAAAATTCACGAAGATTGATGATGAAAATCGAGTTAAAGAAACGGAAATTATTGAAGGGGGATACAAAGCGCTCGGATTTGATATGGTTCGGATTCAGATTAAGATCATTGAGAAAGATTCTGAATCATGTATAGTCAGGTCATCTATAGAATATGAAGGAGATGACAAGCTTGAGGATGTTGTTTCCCATGTCAGCGTTAAACCACTGGAGACAATAGCGGAAATAGTCGGCAAACATCTCAGTGAACGCAAATCCACTCGGTAGGCTTGCAAGGCCTTGTGGTTAAATGGGATAATTTCAGTTCTACTTGTCACTTTTTATGCCTTTATTAGTATTATGTCTACGAAGAATATGTCTCGATTTACCGTTATATATATGCTACTCTGACTTTTCTCAATTGTTGATCGGTAGTCATAATGGATACAAATAATTGGCACATACTTTGGCCTACATAGAATATCCTATAAAAAAATATAAGTCATTCAACATTATCAAAACCAGTATGTTATAATATCATAACGATAATTATCGGCAAACAAATAACACAATCAAAATGCAAAAACAAAGAACATCAGGATTTACGTGGAAAATCCAAAAGGGAAAGATCTCAGGGAAATGAGAAGAATTTTAAAACTATGAAAGAAGAAAATACAACAGTACTTTGGTGAAAGAATAGAACTTAATTTCTAACCTTGACCCTTAGTGTCTATTTATTGGGATACATACTTGATTACAAAGGAAAACTAAATAAAGTAAAAATCTACTTTAATAAAGTTTTCTACTTTTAACCAAATTGGGTTTCCTACTTTCTCAATATTTATATATTAATTAATTTGTGTCACTTTCAATGCGAGTCAAACTTTAACAAATCTCCACCTTGACACAAATTCTGAAAGTGCAAAGGTTTCGAGACAAAAAAAACTCAAATTCGTTGTGACACCCAAACTCAACAAAAATAATTCTTCACTTCAACGAACAAGTTCTCCACCTCTTCCACAACACCCCTCAAAGGGGTAATCTTCAGTAATGGACACCGACCGAATCCAAGCTTTTTTCTAGGATTGGATTTAGTCTTCACATCGACATGTTTATCATAAGTACCAACTCTACTCAGAAATGTTTCACCAAGAGCAATATCGTGCAAAGCACGATCCCGATCATCAATGATAGTTCTATCTTCAAATTCATTATGTTCACGAAATGAAATTATTTTTTGCTTCACATAATCATTCTGACCACGGTTATTTTTTCAACAACATTATTTGACATAATGGATGAAACACCAACTACATTATCTAAAATTGTTGGACCCTGTAGAACATAAAACTTGGCAGTATTTCTCTACCTTTCAACCTGATCCGATCCGTGGTGTCACATTAGGGCCACCTGAGCGACCCATCGTAAAAATAGCGGAAATTTTAAAACTTTTATTAAAACATGTAAACTCATAAAATCATTTATAAATAAAAAAGTAAACTTTACCAGTATTCAGAAATAAAATAGATTTTCATACTCGTATATAAAACAAAATACAACCTACATACCCCCTAATCACATATACCATACTCTGTAAGCAACGCAGGAAGAACTCCCTTACTGATGTAGATAGATATATATGTACGATTATTTTATCCTGAAAAGGTGAGTTATAGAGAGAGCTTTGGGAATTTCAGTAATACAATACTATCAGTTGATGCTAAATGATATGCAGGTAAATGAAAAGCCATATAATTTCCTTATTGAATCAGACGTATATCGATTTTTGGGATAATATGGGTTTCCATTGGTAGTTCATTGAGTAGAAGCCATGAAGATCTAAGTTCATAGGAGACATTCATAGTATCACGTTTTCAGAAGTCGAATAGGATGTCTTGTGTGTTCCAATCAAAACCAGTGAAAATATATAAATCTTTTAAAATCATAGTGGAACCCTCCAACCAAACTCCATTATGCAGTTCCTCAGAACTGCGTCCGTAGGGCTTACCCTCAGCACACAGCAAAAGAGGAGCCAACCTAAGGATATGCCTTGGGACCTATAGGCCTACCCAAGGGTATCCTTTGGTCCGTAGGGCTTACCATAAGAACACAACAAAGGAAGCCAACCTAAGGATATGCCTTGGGGCCTATGAGCCTACCCAAGGGTATCCTTAGGTCCGTAAGGACTTACTAGCTGGATCAGGGCTATGCCTCCATACTTCAGAATCCTACCCATATAAAAATTCAGTAGAAATCAATTTCAGTCGTAAATCGTAATATCTGGATCGTGATCTAGTAATTTGTCATAACTGTGATAATGAAATAAACCGTATAATTGATTTCCAGCTGTAGACCATAATTAGTTCCATGATTAACCTAAGGGGAATGCCTTGGGGCTTGAGAACCTACCCTAGGATCACCTTAGGTCTGTAAGAAATTACCATCTTGATCAGAGCTGTACCTCCAGTCTACCCATATAATATCCTAATAAAACAGTTCAAGTATAACCAGTGAAACATAAAACCATGGTTCATAAACCAATAGTTTCCATGATTCCATAAATCAGGCAAAATTCATATTTTTCAATGAAAACCATAATCGGAGATCACATACCATGTTGCCATGGTTCATAAACCATTAAATCAATACTTTCATTAAAACTCATTTAAAAACATATAAAACTGTCATGTCGTACATATGGAACACACTAGAGGATCCAAGTATTTTTCAGAGGCATTTTGTAGTTATCAGTATGACTAACATGAAACTTGTGCAATTTAATCGGATTCTAGGAACGAGGTCATATTGAAGAGAATCAATTACTAACCAATCTAATCAGACATTTAAGGTTGATAGTTTAGAATCTCACTTTGATTCATGCACATCAGGGAAGTGTTCAGGAACCTTTATACAGAATAATTCTAGATTCAGATTTACTGAGAGTGATTCCATTACCCAAACAATCATGGGTATTTAGGAGTATACCTTGAATTAACAAGATTTCAATCCAATTGAACCAAATGTGGTATCTAGAATCCTTTGCATCTGAGTTACTTGCGTGTTCAGTTATGACATGACTGATTTGAGCTGATAAAGGAGAAACGAAGATTCAGGACATTTACAATCTATGTCGATCCATCCGATTATCAAAATAACTCAAGTTGAACAACTCCCAGAATTGATGCCTGTCGATTGATCAATCCATTACCCTTCCATGGTATTCACTCTTTAATACCAAGAATTATTATCCATAGATCATCTTCAGAATCATCGTTGAATAGATCTTAAGGAAATGAACAGATATTCCAATGGTCTTTATTTCATTTCCACATTGCAACAACATCAGGAATTACCGACATAATTAATTCTTGGTTAAAAACCCATAGGGACAGTACATCATGCAAGTTCATTTGTGTTCCCAGACTCATCCAATCACTTACTAAACTCTCAGTCATTAAGGTTACTTAATTCATTTAGTAGTCAAGTCTATCCCAGTTACTTTATAGTCTTCCCGAGTAATTCAGATGCTTCTGAATTTCGAATACATATTGTACTTTCATTCAGTTCAATTTGGTATTCGTGGTTGATTTGTCTAACAAATATCCACTTCTTATTACTAAATGCGATCTAGAGTTGAGGTGAGTACTTCCAGAATTATCATCGATCCAAACTTGAGAAGACGAACACGCATTCAAGTGATATCTATGCCATTCAAGTACTGACATATCATTAGAGTTGATCGAATCACAGAGCCGTGGCAGGGTTTTCGGGGGCCCTGTACAAATTCGTATAAAGGGGCCCCTATTTTCTAGATATATTCGATTTCGGGGCAATAATAGTGACGTTTTCTTGACAAACGCCATAATAAATCCATCTATAATGGCGTTTTATCAATAAAGCCGCAATAATAGTGGCATTTTTTTGAAAAAACGTCGCAATAATTCCATCTATAGTGGCGTTTATTGGTAAAATGCCACTATATTTTTTTTGGGGGGCCCTGCGCGGTCGCGCAGTTTGCGCCCCCCCAGCCACGGCCCTGTCGACTCACTTAAGTTATGTTCTATAACTTTTAAGGGTAGTATTACACCCATGTTTATTTGGATTCCTTAATTAATCTAAAATATTTGCTTATTCTAGGCCATAAGGGTATTTTGGTTATTTTGGTGCTCAATGTTATTCATGTCATTTCAAAGCATGAGGATATCCATTCATTCCTGGCTTGGTGATATTCTTGGGTCATTTCCATTTTAGGGGTATTTTGGTCATTTTATAAATCCAGGGTATTTCAATCCTTTCCTTCCATCCATCTTTTTATTTAATTCAAACTTATCATCTATTTCAGTCTTTTCAAACAATTCTAATAAAAGAGCACCCTCAATAAATTATTCTTCAGGTATTTACTCATAACTCAGAGATATACGAATTATCAGGAATTTTATGTATAAACGTGTGAACTTAACGATAAAATTAGTAATTCATCGATTTAGGCATGACTTCTTGGGTACTTTTTCATTCAGGGTCAATTCAGGATATTTTTTCCTTTCAAGGGTAATTTCATAATTTCTTAACCATGAAATTTCGATATTAAAACTCTTAATAAGGATAATTATAATTTAGACATTCTAGGATTAATTGCTTTTCCGGATAATCTCTGAACTTGAAATTATTCCTTATCAAACTTCTAGTATCTTGTACAAGCCATCTTGGGTTTAGAATTCAGTTATCCAGATTTTCTAAGCAAAACTAGCATTTTCTATTTGCATCAGTAGTTCCATCGGATCAATATGTCTTTTCAAAAATATTATCCAACTTCCAGGGATAATTCTTGTTTTTTTTACAACATAAGGGTATTTTTTAATTTTACCTAACCAAAGTAATCTCATAATTTCTCATCCAGGTACCTTTTAATCAGATAAATTATAATTTACAGATCCAAGGGCTGATTTTTTTATCACTTAATCACAGAACTTGTAATTTAATTCTAATTGTCCCTTAATTTCTTATATTAGTCATACGAGCCATATTCAATTACCGAATTTTTACTGTATTCAGATCGAGTATAGAAATTAATTAACTACACAAATGAGACCAACCATTATCTTATTCATGCATTTACCAATATCAACATGTTCAATAAAGCATGAAGAGGTAGTAATGTATTACCTCAATTTCTGTTCCATACTGATCGACCATTTAAACTCCATTCGAACACCCTCAATCTTGAAATCAACATCCAATAATTTCTCAGATACATAACAATAGAAATTTCATCAGAAACGGAGCTTAATTGTGAAAAATGGATCGAATTGGTTGGTAAATAATTGAAAAATAGCTTATCAAGTTTGAATTTGGCAAAACAGACTTCGGAATCGAACTCATGACATTAAAAACCATAAAATATGACTTTTCAAAAATTTTGACTTTTGGTCAAAGTCAACAGTCAAGGTGTTGTGGGTTAACTTGGTAAAAGTGAACAGTCAACGGTCAACGGGTTGACTCGGTCAAAGTTAATGAGTTGACCCAATGAGTTCACTCAACCAAGTTAACTCAGTGCCGGTTGACTCAGTCGGGCAGGCGGGTCGGGTCGATCAGCGGGTCAGCCCATTTCAAGCAATTCAGACTTTTCCCACTCTTAGAGTGGCGCGTGCGGCGACGTAGGGCGTCAAAAAAATCCACAAAAATTCCTAAAAATATTTTAAGGGATTTTGAGACACTTACCAAGCTCGGTTCATAATTTTGAACGGTGGAGAACTCGATTCCAAAACATTAGAAACTTTAACTTCATCACCCCTTCACGTATTGGTGACGATGGAGACAATAAGGACACCGGCGGACTCAGAATGATGCAAGGAACACGATGGTGCGGGATGTGTCGAAAACGGGTGGTCGGATCGACCTAAATCGACGGAAAATCAATAACGATCGAGTTAAAACCAACGATACTTTTGTTTGAGATTTATGACGAAAGACGCCGATTTACTACGAGAGGTTTTAGGGGTTTTGTTCATCGGTCGACAATGAACACGATGGTGGTTTTGGATCGACGAACGGTGGCTGGACAGTGGAGAAATCGGATCTCAAAGTAGTTGACTGGGGGGAGAAGAAATCGGAAATATTCTGGGAAAATAGACGGGGGAGGGGTTTATAATTCTCACCTAAAGAAAAAATGGGAAAATTATGAGTTTGGTCCCCAAATTCCTACACTTCCTAAAATGATATGCCAACTTTACGATTTTACATTTTAATCGTCAATTTCTTCCAAAATATCACTTAAATTCAATACTTTATAACTTTTAAAATTTAGCCCCTAAATTGGGGTGTTACAGCACGATCCCGATCATCAATGATTTTCTGTCTTCAAATTCATTATGTTCACGAAATGTAATTATTTTATGCTTCACATAACCATTCTGACTACGGTTATTTTTTCAACAACGTTATTTGATATGCTGGATGAAACACCTACTGCATTATCTAAATTTGTTGGACCCTATAGAACATAAAACTTGGCAGTATTTCTCTGTCCTTTCACCACTACAAGTGATTCCTTGCAAATTTTCATAGCTCCATATTCACTGAAGAATTTGTACCCTTTTGAATCTAGAGTATCTAAAGAAGTTAGATTTCTACTCAAATCTGGAACATGTCTCACATTACCAAGTGTTCGAACAATCCCATCGAACATCTTAATCCTTATTGTGCAAATACCTGCGACTTTACAAGGGACATTATTTCCCAAAAATATATCACTTGTAGGTACATCTTCATACGTTGCAAACTAGTCATGATTAGGACTCATATGAAAACTACTACCAAAGTCAAGTATCCATTCGTCACTTGTTATTAAGTTATCGTCATTTGCAACAAGGAGTTCTCCATCATCGTACTCCTCTACTTTACCGAGCTCACCAGATTTCCCAAAGTTATGCTCTTCAGCTTCTCTTTTGATTTTATTTTGCAACTTGTAACACTCCGATTTAACATGACCTTTCTTTTTACAATAATGACAAGTTTTACCTTGGTTTGAAGATTTTGATCTACCCCTTCCAATATTATCAGAAAAACACTTGCCTTTTATTCCACTGTCTAAGCTAGTCATTCATGTATCACGAGACCATCTGCCTAGGGCTCAGAATTAGATATAAGATATTTCATCTTGTCAAACGAGTGCAAGCCATTGTAAACTTCTTCAAGAGTGAGTGTTTCGTGACTATACAAGATTGTATCTCTGAAAGACGATGAGGAAGGAGGCAGCGAACATAGGAAGATCAATCATAAGTCTTCTTGATCATACTTCACTTCTAAAGTCTCTTGATGAGAGATAGTTTCCTTGAATGGGGTCAGGTGCTCTTCAAGAGACGAACCTTCCGCAAACTTGAGTGAATAAAGAAGTTGCTTTAGGTGCAACTTGTTGGTCAATGATTTATGTATGCAAAGTTGCTCCAATTTCGCCCACAAAGATGTAATTGTTTTTTCTTTCAACACATCGTATAAAATTCGATTTGATAAGTGTAAACGAACCTGAAAAAGAGCTTTACAATCCTTACGCTTTTTCTCATTCGTTCATTATGTTACCGACTTCTCATCAAATATTTCTATTGCATTGTCGAGATCTAACTGTGCAAGAACATCCCGAATCTTCACCAATCATAGCGAGAACTTAGTGTTTTGATCTAACAGCGAAATATCATACTTCATTGTTGTCATAATATTGAACCCGAAGCTCTGATACCGATTAGTGATAATATCAGAACGATGATTATCAACAAACAAATAAACACGGTCGAAAAGAAAAATAAAGAACACCAGGATTTACGTGGAAAAACCACGGGCAGAGAAGAAGAATTTTACTAATATGATGGAAGAAAATACAAGAGGATTTTGGTAAAAAAAACTTAGGTGGTGTTTGTTTTCACTGTGCAAGCTCTTCAAACCACTTATGTCTGCGTCACACAGACATTAGGCTTCGCAGACTGTTTGTTTTTTAGAAGACAGAAGCTCTTCAAACGTCTGCGCGAGCTCTTCTTGGTGCAGACTTGGTTTTATGTTTTCAAAGGTCTTCAAACCTCTTCAAGAACAATTATAAAATATAGTTATTTATTAAAATAATTTTAAATAATTTAATAAGGTTATTTATTTTAAAATAATTTATTTTAAAATAATTTATTATAAAATAATTTATTTTAAAATAATTTATTATAAAATAATTTATTTTAAAATATGGATTGATTTATTTTAAAAATATTTATTTTAAATAATTTATTAGTATGAATTGATTTATTTTAAAATATGGATTGATTTATTTTAAATAATTTATTAGTATGGATTGATTTATTTTAAAATATGGATTTATTTATTTTAAATAATTTATTAGTATGGATTGATTTATTTTAAAATATGGATTGATTTATTATTCTAGTTGTATGGATTGATTTATTTTAAATAATTTATTAGTATGGATTGATTTATTTTAAATAATTTATCAGTATGGATTGAATTATTTTAAACTATTGATTGATTTATTTTAAATAATTTATTAGTATGGATTGATTTATTTTAAAATATGGATTGATTTATTATTGTAGTTGTATGGATTGATTTATTTTAAATAATTTAATAGTATGGATTGATTTATTTTAAAATATGGATTGATTTATTTTAAATAATTTATTAGTATGTATTGATTTATTTTAAATAATTTATTTGTATGGATTGATTTATTTTAAAATATGGATTGATTTATTTTAAATAATTTATTATTGTAGTTGTATGGATTATTTAAATTTCAGTATTGTAAAACTAAAATTATTTAAATCTCAGTATTGCAAAACTCTTTTAAGTTTAAAAAATCAGTTTATTTATATTTCAGTTCATTTTAGCAGTCTACAGACGTTAAAAAACAAACAGTCTTCTTCTTGCAGACTGCAGACTTTTGGTCCACCTCTTCTGCTGCAGATGCCTACAGATGTGGTCCGCAGACTACAGACCTTTTACCTCTGCAAAAACAAACTCCTTAATTCTAACTTTGACCTTTAGAATCTATTTATAGAGATATATACTTGATTACAAATGAAAATTAAATAAAATAGAAATCTACTTTAATAAAGTTTTTTAGTTTTAACCAAGATGGGTTTCCTACTTTTAACCAAGATGTGTTTCCTACTTTCTCAATATTTATATATTAATTATTTTGTGTCATTTTGAATTCCAGTGAAACTCTAACACAGTAAATTCAACAAAGCAATATCTTATAATTAGGAAGCTTGATAGGGTTCTTATTAATTCCTACTGGGCTACTTCTTTTCCTCTCTCTTTTGTGGAATTCCTTGCTCCTGGTTTATCTGATCACTGTATGGCTATTGTTAACCTTGTCAAAAAATCTCCTTTTAATAGACCTAAACCTTTCAAATTTTTTAATTTCTGGTCTACTCACCCTAGCTTCTTGAATGTTGTGAGGAACTCTTGGCTCCATAATGCTTATGGTAATCCTATATCTGTCCTCTTTTCTAAGCTTAAAAGACTCAAAACTGCCCTTAAAGAGTTTAACAATGAAAATTTCAAAAATCTCCCTACTCAAGTGAAAGTTAAAAGAACTGAGCTGGAATTGCAACAACTCCGTACCTTAAAAGGTGAAGATGGAATCGAAAAGGAGATTATTATTCAAGATGAGCTGAAGATTCTTGAAGAAGCTAAGAATTTGTTTTTTAAACAAAAGGTAAAAATTCAGTGGATTAAAAATGGTGATAAGAACACTAAATTATTTCATTCTATTCTTGCTTTTAAGAACAAGAAAAACATCATTCGTGTTCTGATTGATGAAAATGGCAATCGTTTGGAATCTTTCGACGATATGGCTAAGGAATTTACTTCCTCTTTCTCCAATTTGCTTGGATCAGTTGACAACAGAGTTAAAAATACTGATCCTTCTTCCCTTAAAGAGCTGTTGAATTATTCTCTTCCTTCTAAAGATGCTTCTGCTCTGGTTAAGGATATTACTAATAAAGAAATTCAAGACGCCTTTTTCAGTCAAGGGAATGATAAAGCCCCTGGACCTGATGGTTATTCTCCCTATTTCTTCAAAAGGGCTTGGTCTATTGTGGGAGAAGACGTCTTGGCTGTAGTTAAGTATTTTTTCCATAACAACTACATGAACTCTGGACTTAATTCCGCTGTCATTGCTATTGTTCCCAAAGTTCAAAATCCTCGAGTTGTTAAAGATTTCAGACCTATCTCGCGCTGCTCAGTTTTTTACAAAGCCATTAATAAAATTTTAGTTAAAAGATTGTCTGAATTTCTCCCTGATATTATCTCTTTAAACCAGACTGCTTTCATCAAAGGTAGGAGCATTGTTGACAATACCCTTCTCGCTCAAGAATTGGTTAAAGGTTATGGAAGGAAATCTATTTCTCTTAGATGCTCCATGAAGATTGACCTTCATAAGGCTTTCGACTCCCTTCATTGGGATTTTATATCCTCTATTCTCAAAGCCCTCCAACTACCTCCTAGATTTATAGCTTGGATTGAGACTTGTTTCACTCAAGCTAGGTATTCCATCTCTTTTAATGGCTCTCTTATTGGTTATTTCAAGGGAGCTAGAGGTTTAAGGCAGGGTGATCCTCTCTCTCCCACTCTTTTTGTTCTTGCTATGCAAGTTTTATCTAAGATGCTTAATTTAGCTGCTGCCAAAGGAGTGTTTGGTTATCACCCAAAATGTAAAAGGATTGGCCTTACCTATCTTTCTTTCGCTGATGACTTAATGATCTTCTGTAAGGGTAATGCTGACTCTATTATGGGTGTTTTAAGTGTTCTAGACCTTTTTTATGAAATCTCTGGGCTTCAACTTAATTCCTCCAAATGCAAAAATTTTTCTGCTGGTTGTTCTTCAAGATCAGTGGATTTATTTCAATAGATTTCTGGTTTCAAAAAAGGTAGCTTACCTGTGAGATACTTAGGTATTCCTCTTGTTACTCGTAAACTTACTGAGAAGGATTGTGTTGTGCTTATTGATAAAATTAAATAGAGGCTTCACCATTGGTCTGCTAGAAATCTGAGCTACGCTGGCAGGCTTGAACTCATCCGCTCTGTCCTTTTCAGCGTCTCAAATTATTGGTGCAGACAACTAATCCTTCCCAATTCGATCCTTACAAAAGTGGACCAACTCTGCTCCAGATTTTTCTGGAAAACGATAAGTCCGCCACAGGTGCTCGTGTAAGCTGGGATTTTATCTGCTTCTCTAAAGCCGAAGGCGACCTTGCCCTCAAAAACACTAAAATCTAGAACAAAGTGTGTTCTATTGATCTAATCCGGAAAATCTTAGCGGGTGATGGCTCGCTTTGGGTGGCTTGGTTAAATTCTTATGTTTTCAAAGATCAAGATTTTTGGAATTTTGTTGCAGGTTCTAATGTGGGCTGGAGTATTAATAGACTCCTAAAGTTGCGTCCTACTGCTCTCAACATCTTCTCCTCATCAAGTTCTCTTAGGCTAAGAGATATTTGGGATTCTATCCGAATCAAAAGGGAGAAAGTTCCCTCGCATAATCTAATTTGGTTTCCCATGCACATTCCTAAATTCAGTTTGATTGCTTGGATGTCTTTGTTAAACAGATTACCAACTAGAGATCGGCTCCTCAAAATGTGTATTTCAACAGAATGGACATGTGTAAACTGCAGAATCGATCAGGAATCAATTTTAGAAAATACAATGGCCGCAAAAATAATCAAATAAGTCGTCTATTTTTTTAGTTGTACTCCTGATTTTTAGAGTTTTGCCCCGATTAATCTGAATAGACCAGCGTAGTACATCAAGTCTTAGTGGGTAAGTCTTCCAATGTGGATTTTCTGCATACAACAATGACTCAAACTCGAGACCTACTTAAGCAATATCAAGCTACTTACCACTTAAACCAACCCCAGTTGGTATAAATCGTCTATCTTTAAGAACATATACTTTTTATAGTTAAGGCTTAATGTAAAAATAAGTGTCCAAACTATACTTGACTACACTCATTTTCGTCCCAACATTATTAGTATAATTATTATTATTAATAGTATTATTATTATTTATTTTATTTTATTAATTTTCAGGTTACAACCAGCCCAACATCAACAACTGAGCCCATATACAATTAAAAAAACCCCACTACAACCGACCCAAACGGTGAGCCCAATAGCAGGCCCACTATTTTACAAACTTTGGCTAACCCTAATTTTAGGGTTATCCACCCACTGTCGCCATCAAATGAAGTCCCCACCCACCACCGCTTCCACCAACCACGCACCAGTCCCTTGCCATGTCAGTTCACCCAAGTGAGCAAGCAACCACACCACATGCAAAGTTGTAATGATGATTTGTTTTTGAAAGGAAAAAAAGTTGTAATATCAATGGTTAAAAAACCCGAACACTTTGTAATCAAAAGGGGTTTTCCCCTTTCATTTTAAAAAAAAAGCAATACAAGCAAAATAAAAACAGAAACGATTCAAGGTATTTTTTATTTTATTTTCAGTTTAAAAATAAGTAAAATAAAAAGAATCTACGCTTGCATGAAACACAGGATAAGAAAAAGGGTGGATCCACGTTTACCTTAGTCGTAGGGGTTTTCGTTGGAGGTCGTCGGAGATAGGGAAACCAAAAGGTCGAGAGGCATTTTTAAGGTATTTAGTGAGTTTTTTAGGTGGTTTAGCCCTTAGATCTAGGCCTAGGAAGGTAGATATGAGCGTTAGGGGTTTTTTTGGGTTGATTTAGGGGTTATGAATGCCGTGTGTGGCGGCTGGATGGTATTGTAGGGCGGCCAAAAGTGGGTAGGTCGATGGGAAAAATAGATTTTTTTTTCATTTTTTTAAGATATCGGTTTAAAATGAAATAAAAAACAAAAAGTTGTATATATAGAAAAAATTAGGGTAAAATCACACTGAGGTACCGTTAACTCTCGCACGTTTTTACAAAATGGTCACCTGTAAGGACCGAATCTGCTATTTACCCATTTTTATGCATGTTTTATAATTTTTTGGGATATTTTTTGTTTACTCCCCCGTAGTTTAATGTGTATTTTCATGTTAGACACCTGTAGGGACCGAACTTGCTATTTACCTGATTTTATTCATGTTATATATTTTTAGAGTTATTTGCTTCTTAGTCCCTCTATGTTTAGCGTGTTTTTTACATTTTGGTCATATGTAGTGACTGTTTAATTTTTTTTAAATGTTTCTGGACTGATTAAGTAATTTACCCATTTGTAAAAGCATGTTTTTTGCTAGAAAAAAGGAATAATTATGAAATGGTCCCTATAGTTTCAACATGTTTATATTTCAAACTGTAATATGTTTTTTTATAATTTAATTTAGCCATGCACTTTTATTTTATTTTAATTTGGTCTCCATGTTTTATTTATTTTTATTCTTTGTAATTTTAGCACTTAATATTAAAAATGTTCATTTTAGTCACTTGTGCACTTTATTTTCTTTTAATTTTTGACATGAAGATTTGATTGTTTATATTTTAGTCCTATTTACATTTTGTTTTATTTTAATTTTGGCATGTTGCTGGTGGTTATTTCATTTTAGTCATTATTTAGTTTTGCATGATACCCTTATAAGCATTTCTTGACTTGAATCAAAATAATTTGACTAAGGGCAATATTCGTTCATTTTAATATTGCCGTAAAGTGACTATCATAACATATAAGAAAGTTACTTTCAATAATTTAAAATGAAAGTCTATCCATTTAGTGACACAAATTAAATTGAATCCATTTTAAAATTTGGGGATTGAGGAAAATACCATGTTCTTTTAATTAAGTTCAACGAGAAAAGACTGTCAGATCGAATCTAAGGTCTCGTCTCGATTAATTTAAAAAATTGAACATCTTTATTCTCCTTAAATTTTGGTAAAATAAATAATTAATTGTACTTGCTTGATGTATGCTTATAATTCGTTTTATTCTTGCATGTGTTTTTCAATGGGATTTCAAAATAGTAACACTCAATATTGAAAATAGTAATATCTTTTCATTTCAGTTGGAGTAATAAATGATTGCTTTAAGGCATAAGAGGTCATTTATTCTCGATTGGAAATAATTAGATATTATCGTTTTCTTTCGAATCAATATTGATTTTTAAGTCGGAATAGTGATATCTCTTCATTTCGATTGGAGTAATAAATAGCTGCTTTAAGGCGTGAGAGGTCATTTATTCTCAATTGGAAATCATTAGATATTATCATTTTTCTCTCGAATCAATATT
Source organism: Hibiscus syriacus (assembly GCF_006381635.1). Taxonomy (NCBI): domain Eukaryota; kingdom Viridiplantae; phylum Streptophyta; class Magnoliopsida; order Malvales; family Malvaceae; genus Hibiscus; species Hibiscus syriacus. The sequence goes on from NW_024062572.1 coordinate 1,285,382, forward strand.
GACTTTTAAGACGAAATAGTGATATCTCTTCGTTTCGATCGGAGTAATAAATGACTGCTTTAAGGCATCAGATGTCATTTATTCTTGATTGGAAATAAATAGATATTATCGTTTTCATTCTTAAAATTATTTTTGTTGTTATTTTGAATTAATATTGAAATTTAGGATGTAATTATAATATTTTATTTTTTCGATTGGAGAAAGAATCGACTGCTTTGAGGCATGAGAGGTCGATTCTTCTCAATAGGAAATAATTAAATATTATTGTGTTTCGTCCTAAAATCCAAAGAATATTATGAGTATGGGATTTTAAATTAAACTAGACTCGAATTCTTAAATTTCATTGCAAAGACAACTAATTAATCGACAATGTACTGATTTAGGATGTTGTGGGGTTGCTAATCCTTCCCCATACGTAACTGACTTGCTAACTCAAATTTGAGTAACGCATACCGCAAATTTGTTGTTTTATTTAAGATTAATATTTTTATTAAAATGACAAATACTTTTTGGGTGCCCAATCACACCCTAATCAAAGGTTGGTAACGACTCCTCGAATCACGTTTTACTATTAACGGGTTACTAAATTATTCAAAAACGAGACATTTTAAAAAATCATTTCGACAACTCGGTGACTCCGCTGGGGATTTTTTTTAGAGAGTCAGACTGATAGTCAATTAATTAATTATCTTTGCAAATGAAAATTACAAGTTCGTTCTAATTTGATTTTTGATCCCTTGTGGTTTGAATAGACTTTTGCTTGCAATTTGATTAACCACTAAATAGTTGTATTGATTTGTTTGCTAATGTTTTCAGAGTAAATAAATGTTCAAGTTTTTGAGATTATTGTTTCGTGTTGTTTGTTTTGTTTTTTATTTTCCTCACACACTGCACAGTTGGATTTGCATAACATGAGTTGAAACCCCGCTCCGTCTTATGTAAGTAGGAGTGAGAAACTACTCTCTCGTGTGGTTTTCACCTTCGTATGGGATAGCAAATCACTCTTGGTGCTCATGCCTTATTACCCTCGTGATGGTTTTCACCTCCATATGGACATAAGGAGGTGTGTCCCCTCGAATTGAACTCGATCTTATGATGGGCCTGGATTGAGGGTTTACAGCCCAATAGGGCACCAAAAATGACAATTTGGGAACCTCTTACTTTAGAGTCAAACCCAACATATAGTGAACTTAGATCCCATATAGAGCCTTACTGAGATCTTAAGAATCCTGTGAGGAGAATACACAAGGAAAAGCCTTTTTAAACCTTTTAATTTTTGTAGTGTAATTTTAATTTCTGAATAAATGTTTGCGAACTAAAGATCATGTGGTTAGGTTTATTTTCTTCAAATAACCATGCAAACAAGACGGCATGAGGTTAGGATTTTTTATAAACAAAGCATGGGGGTAGAAATCATGTTTGGGATAGGATCTGCTAAAGCATGATTGGGTTGCCAGCATGTGGGGTAGGTTTTTATCGACAAATTATATTATGTATGATTAATTAAGTTATGATTACTGATTAATTTTCTCTTATCCTTTTATTTTATTTTGTTCTCACTTTTGCATTGCACTATTCATTCCATGGTGTTGATCCGTGACCGATGTCAATATATAAATCTAGTAATATGGAACAAAGGATTCAAAAAGAGGTAGAAGATAATATAGATGTTCTAAGATGGTCAGAGTAATCCCAACTAACAAATGGAGATAGCTTACAGCCCGGGTACGTGTTAAATCTGATTGGGTACATATACATCAATGTCCGTCAAAATGACCTAAACAAGCTGAAAGAAATTTTAGGAAAATGGGAAGCATCTGATAAGTAGTTGTTTTATCAACTCGATGGTGACATATCATATCTCTTAGATGTTTTGATTGACTGAAATTTGTTTAGGGCTCTTGCGCAGTTCTGTAATTCTGCTTACAATTTCTTTACTTTTGGCTGAGTGAATATGACACCTATCATAGAGGATTATGTTGAAAACATTTTGATATTTTGATATAACAAATTAAGTTAAATGAATTTTAAGATTTTCCAAATGATTTTCTAAGTATATTCGAGAGAATTATTTGAATATCAAAACATTACTCCAAATCTTTCAAAGATCATTTTTAATCCTTACTCAAAGTGTAAAATTAAGTTTTAATCTTAAAACAATTTCAAAATAATTTTACAAAGTATTTCGAACCATTTCAAAGCCAAAAATTCCATATTGCTCAGAGGGAACCGATTCCCCCCCTAAATGGTTTGGCTCCGAGAATTCCAGTATGCTCGAAGGGAACCGATTCCCCCCCAGGGGGTACCGATTCCCCCTTGCATAACGGTCGAAATATTTGAATTTAACACTTAGGGAACCGATTCCCCCACGCTCCAAACTGTTTTATTAATTGTTTTCACACTAAAACGGCTATATTATTTTCTCTAATCATCCCCAACGTTCAGAAGTGATTCAATGTATATTTAAGCAAGCTTAGAAGCCATTGATCAATAACAAGAAACATCAAGTAATTAAAATCAAGAGAGAATCAAAGAGAAAGCATCAAACCTCAAGTTTGAGCATTTCAAGCCTATTTTTCATTCAATATTTATTTTGCTTTCAAGAACACTTATTGTGCTCAATTGTATTTATTCTTGAGTGTTCTTTCTTTGTTATCGAATTGTGCAAACATATTTGCCTTGTGAGGTTTTTCTTGTAAGTTTGCAAATTTGTATTTCTCTTTGAGAAAAGAGTGTTCTCAAGAATTGGGGTATATTCTTGAGGGAGTTGTAAGGTTATCTCTTTGGCCTCAAAAGAAAGAAAAAAATAGTGAATTTGTTGGAAAGTCCTTAGTGTGGATAGCTAAGGTAGTGGACGTAGACTTTGGTTGATAAAGTCGAACCACTCTAAATCGCTGTGCAATTTCTTTCAATTTTCTGCAAAAGCTTCCACAAAATTTTTTATTGCCAATTCACCCCCTTTGGCCGATTCAGTCAATCGATTAACTCAACAATTGGTATCAGAGCCTAACTCATTTGAAGGTTTAATCGCCTCTTGAGTCGATTCGGGAAGAGTTATATTGATAATCAAAGTCATCAATGGCCTCCGCTTCAAACTTCAACTCCGGTCTCGATTCGATGCCCGTCAACAAGCCTCCTTTCTTCAATGGAGCTAACTATTCCTATTGGAAGAATAGAATGATGTACTTCATTCAAGCAAGTGACATGGGAGCATGGAATGCTGTAGAAGAAGGATACATCAAACCTCTCACTCATCCAAGGTTGTGGAGTGAATGAGAGACAAGAATGTTCCAGCTCAACTCCAAAGCCATCCATATCATTTTTTGTGCTCATGGACCAGATGAATACGGAAGAGTTTCATCATGTACAACCGCCAAAGAAATATGGGACAAACTTCAAGTCACTCATGAAGGTACCGATGAGGTAAAGAAATCTAAAATTAGTATTCTAATGCATAGCTATGAAAATTTCAGGATGAAACCAAATGAAGATATCAAAGCTATGACGGATAGATTTTCAATGATTGTCAATGGTCTCAAATCATATAGAGAGATCATTTCAAATGAAAAGCTTGTGAGGAAGTTAGTCCACTACCTCCCAAATCATGGCAATCAAAGAAGACGGTAATCATTGAGTCTAAGGACTTAACGTCCTTAACTCTTGAAGAGCTAATTGGGTCACTTCTCACTCATGAAATGATGCTCGAAGATGAGGTGGACCTCGACAAGATTGACGAGACACCAAAGGAGAAGGAGAAAAAGAAAAACATTGGAGTTGCTCTTAAATCCACAAAAGATGAGAGTGATTCGAATGACGATGACGAGGAAATGGCATTGTTTGCCAAACGGTTCAGAAAAATGATGAGACCTTATCGTGGAAGAAAATTCAAACGAAATGAAGGCCTCAAAAATGAACCGAAAGAGAAGGACCCAATTATTTGCTACGAATGCAAAAAGACAGGGCATGTCAAATATGATTGCCCATAATTGAAGAAAAAGGGTCAATCAAAGAATAAGCACAGGGCTCATGTGGCTACATGGAGCGATGAAGAAAGTTTCGATGAAGAGGAACAAGAAGTAGCTAACTTGTGCTTGATGGCATTTGGGGAAGATTCTAAGGTAACCTCTAACTCATCCGATTTTGATGATTTATCCTATGATGAGTTATTAGAGGAATATAATGGGTTGGCTTCGGATTATGAGAAATTATTTTTAAAATATAATAATGATGTTTCAAAATTGAAAAATGAAAACAAACTCATATCCAAAACCAACAACGATCTTGAAAGTAAAATCAAAGATTTACAAATCAAACTATAAGAGTTTGAAAAGAAAATTTTAGATTTGCAAAATTTACTTTCAAATATCAATGATGATCATCAAAAGAAAATTGATGATCTTAAAACTTCTTTTGATAAAGTTGGAACAAAACATTTTGAAAAAGGTGGAAATTCAATATCCAACTTTGTTAGAAAAAGTTTTAGAAACTACAATCATAGAGGTCCCCAAAGAACCTCTAATGGAAAAATCGTTAGAAGTATGTGGGTTCCTAAAGAACTCATTACTACTAAAGATAAAAATATCCAACACAAATGGATACCTAAGGGGACTAGGATTTTGGAAACTAATGAATATGGACCCAAAAGAATTTGGGTACCAAAAATCAAAAATTAATCTATGTTTGTAGGGAAATGAGCATTGCTACATGGCACGGGAAACAAATTCAAATTCATGGTACCTTGATAATGGATGCTCAAGACACATGACCGGAGACAAAAGTCGGTTCATTGAGTTTAATGCCAAAAATGGAGGAGAAGTGACTTTTGGAGATAATTCAAAAGGTCACATTGAAGGTATTGGTACAATAGGTAATACCTATTCCATACAAATTAAAAATGTTTTATATGTGAATGGATTAAAGAATAATCTATTGAGTATTAGTCAATTATGCGATAAAGGATTCAATGTCTTATTTGAAATTAATGGTTGTAAAGTCATTGACATTGCATCTAATCGGATTATGCTTGTTGGTCATAGAATAGGAAACATATACATGGTGCATTTAGATTCTTTTGATATGACTAATTTATGCCTAGTTGCTAAGGATGAACATGATAGTTGGTTATGGCATAGGAGACTACTACATGCTAGTATGAGTGTTTTGCAACAGTTAATTCAAGGAGACCTAGTAAGATGGTTGCCTAAGCTTAAATTTGATAATGATAAAATCTGTGATGCTTGTGCTAAAGGAAAACAAAAGAGAGTTTCTTTTAAATCCATTAATGATGTATCAACTAGTAGAGTTTTACAATTGATCCATTTAGATCTTTTTGGGCCAACTAGAACTACTAGCTTGGGTGGAAAACAAAATGCATTTGTCTTGGTAGATGACTATTCTAGATATACTTGGGTTCTATTTTTAAGTACTAAAGATGAAGCATTAGAACAATTCATCACGTTTTCAAAAGTAATCCAAAATGAAAAAGGTTACTCTATAACTAGTGTTAGGAGTGATCATGGAACTGAATTTGAAAATCTTGGATTTACTAAATTTTGTAACTCTAACGGTATTAGCCATAATTTTTCAGCACCTAGAACCCCTCAACAAAATGGAGTTGTTGAGAGGAAAAATCGAACTTTAGAAGAAATGGCTAGAACAATGCTTTGTGAAAATAATTTGCCAAAATATTTTTGGGCAGAAGCCACAAATACCACTTGTTATGTTGTAAATCGAGTAATGATTAGGCCAATTTTAAAGAAAACTCCATATGAATTTTCAAAATAAAAAGCCTAACATTAGTTATTTTCATCCTTTTGGATGTAAATGTTTTGTTTTAAACAACGGTAAAGAAAACCTTGGCAAATTTGATGCTAAAAGTGATGAAGGAATTTTTCTGGGTTATTACTTAAATTCTAAAGCCTATCGTGTATTTAATAAAAGAACTTTAGTTGTAGAAGAGTCTATACATGTTTTTTTCGATGATAATCCCCTTCCGAGGAAGGATTCTTGTGTGAATGATGATATAGGTGTTATAAATACAAATAACGTTAGACATGACGTTGGAGAACCATCATCAAGGGAAGAAACGAAAAATGAGGAAACTCATGATCCTCTTGAGAATCCAACCATTGAAGAAAGGGAAGTATCTTATCCAAGAGAGTACAACTATGTCAAGGATGGTGAAATTATAGGTGATCCATCCAAAGGGGTAACAACTCGATCTTCTCTTAGAAATATTTGTAATTATGTTGCATTTATCTCATGCATAGAGCCTAAGAATATTAAAGAAGCATTAAATGATGAACATTGGATTATGGCTATGCAAGAAGAGTTAAATCAATTTGAGAGAAGTAAAGTATGGACAAATAGTTGAAAGGCCTAGTAATAAATCTACTGTAGGTACTAGATGGGTATTTAGGAATAAGCTTGATGAGAGTGGTAATATAGTGAGAAACAAGGCTAGACTTGTTGCTCAAGGGTATACTCAAGAAGAGGGCATAGACTATGATGAAACATACGCTCCCGTAGCTAGGATGGAAGCAATTAGAATGTTATTAGCATTTGCATGTTTCAATGAATTTAAATTATATCAAATGGATGTTAAAAGTGCATTTTCAAATGGTTTTATAAAAGAAGAAGTGTATGTGGAACAACCTCCAGGTTTTGAAGATTCAAATTTTTTGAATCATGTTTTAAAAATTGACAAAAGCTCTTTATGGTTTAAAGCAAGCTCCTAGAGCTTGGTATGAAAGATTGTCAAATTTTTTAATTGAAAAAGGTTTTTCAAAAGGGAAGGTTGACACTACATTGTTTTTGAAGCATAAAGGTAAAGATTTATTAGTAGTTCAAATTTATGTTGATGATATAATATTTGGTTCTACTAATGATGTTCTTTGCCAAGAATTTTCTAAGCTAATGCAAAGTGAGTTTGAGATGAGCATGATGGGGGAGCTCTCATTTTTCTTGGGACTCCAAATCAAACAAAGAAAAGATGGCATCTTCATCAATCAAGCAAAGTACGTCAAAGATATGCTCAAGAAGTTTGGACTGGAAAATGAGAAACCTCATGACACTCCAATGAGCTCTTCAACAAAGCTTGACTTAGATGAAGGAGGTAAATGTGTAGATGTTAAATTATATAGGTCAATGATTGGATCTCTACTTTATCTAACTGCAAGTAGACCGGACATTATGTTTAGTGTTTACTTATGTGCTAGATTTCAATCATGTCCTAAGGAATCACATTTACTAGCTGTTAAGAGAATCTTTAGATACCTTAAGGACACTCCTAGTTTAGGAATTTGGTATCCTAGAGACTCTAGCTTTATCTTGCATGCTTTTTCTGATGCGGATTATGGAGTATGCAAATTAGATAGGAAAAGCACCTCCCGTACTTGCCAATTCCTTGGAAATATGCTAATTTCTTGGTTTTCAAAGAAACAAAATTGTGTTGCATTATCTACCACTGAAGCTGAATACATTTCAGCTGGTAGTTGTTGTGCACAAGTTTTATGGATGAAACAACAACTTTTTGATTATGTAATTGAAGTAGGTACCATTCCTATCAAGTGTGATAATACTAGTGCTATTTGTCTCACTAAAAATCCCATTCAACACTCTAGAACTAAGCACATTGAAATAAGACATCACTTGATTAGAGACCATGTCACTGAGGAAGATGTAGTTCTAGAATTTGTTGATACTTTGCACCAATTAGTGGATATCTTTACAAAACCTTTAGACAAGGAACGATTTTGGACACTTAGGAGAGAATTAGGTTTGACCAACCTATCTTCATTGAGTGTTTAAAATAATTTTAGCACTTTTAATAATAAATAAAAAAAATGTAATAGTAATTTTTGATTGCATTCATTGCTATTAGTTAGGGGGAGTTTATGATTCTTGATGAAAAATTAATTTTATGTTCAAATATCGTTTAAAGATTAATTGAATTGTTTGAACATGATTAATTTTCAATATATGAGTTGTCAATACCACTAGAGGAAATTAATTTAGCATTTTGGGTATTTAAAATCGGATTTTAGCATTTTAGTGCAGAGGGAATCGATCCCCCCTTGAGGGAACCGATTCCCCCTTTGAAGGGGAACCGATTCCCCCCATAGGGGAATCGATACCCCCCTGGGGTTCTGGTTATACACGGGCAGAACCCTTATTTTTACTCAAAACCCTCCTTTCTCCTCACGCCATTTCTTCCCTCAACTCTCTCCATATCTTCATTCTTGCCTCAAATCATCGATTTTAATCAGAATTCACTTCAAATATCATCTCCTAAACTTGCAATCATCATTAAAATCGTGCAAACAACATTAAAATCCACTCAATCTCATCCTTCAAGGTAAAATTTTCTAAACTCCCTATTTTATTGATTTTGAACATAGGACTTGTTTTAATTAGTTCTAGGATGAACTTTAGATCTGGCATTGATTGTTTAGTGATTAGAAACTAGATATTACAACTAATTTCATCAAAAACACAAGAATTTTCCAAATTTGTTTTAAATTTTTGAAATTAAAAAATAATGTTAATTTTCAAATTATCGTGTTTTGATTAAATTATGTTGTTGTTATGAAAACTATACATATATTGTTTCTCAAAACCATATTTTTCAAAAGTTTTTCAAAAAACTTTTCCCATTAGGATTGACTTAGAGAACCTTGAAATATTGAGGACTCAATTGAGTTTTGGGATTGATTAAATTGCATACATGTGTTTTCTAAATTGCAGGTTATTAATTCTATTCTGATTTCCTAAACCATGTCAAATCCTAAATGTGCTAGGTCATCATCTAGTCGCTCACACTGTCAACCAAATCCACCTCCAAATCCTCCTCCTATTCCAATTTCTAATCCTAATCCCATTGATCCTAACTTGACTATCCAAAATTCATGTTTCAATCATCCTGGTCTTAGAAATCATCGTTTTTGGTATTATCAATATTTCGACTCTTACAAAATCCGGGAAGAACGTATTCCTTCTCGTCAAGCTATGTTAGCTATCAATTTTAAATATCTTCCTCTTTTACAAGATTGGAAATTTGATAAACTGTTTGACCTTGAACCCATCGTTTACCATCAACTTGTTCGTATTTTCTATTCTAATATCGTTTGTGTTAAAAACCAAACTGAAACCGAAACCATAGGAATTCAATCCTACCTCCTAGGACAATTCTTATATATTGACTCGGCTTACATAGCCAATACATTCGGACTAGATAATGATGGTATTTCAAATGAAAAACAGGTTTTAGGATCTCGTTATAAAAGAAGGGATAGTGCAAGTGTCTTAGACCTTCATGAACATTTTCTTCATCTAATGATTTCTTGGTGGTTTCGACCATCCAGAGGTCGTTATTCTACTCTTAGAGCCTTAGATCTTTGGTGGTTACATTGTTTCGAAAACAATATTAAAATTAACCTACCTCAGATTATTTTTGCTTAAATTGTTGAAACCGTAAATCTTGTTCCTAACAAAAAACTCTGTTCATCTCTTGTTTACGGTTGCATTTTGAGTAATCTGTTTTCCAAAGCTGGGCTTAGAGTCGGTCTAGATGCCGTTTTCCCCCTTAAGAAACAAATTAACCTTCTTTCCTTAACGAGAGCGGGATGGATTAAGGATAAGGAAACCGGTGAATGGGTTCGATCTTCTGGAAATACTCCGGGAGCTAGTTCTTCACAAGCTCCACCCGAAGCTGACGAAGATCTCGAGCTTGAGCAATTAATGCGAGACATTGATGAAGTCGAAGATAAGCCTGAGCAGACCGAAGAGAAAGCACAACAAACGCATCAAATGCCTCCATATTTCCAATCCTTTATGGAGACATTCGATTTCCGATACGCTATCATAGATTCACGCTTTTCTTCTATAGAGTCCCACTTATCCACAATGGGAGCTCAACAATTAGAAATTCTTCGGGAGATGCGTGCAAACAATGAAGCAACCAACGCGCATATTAATGACCTCACTCACGAAATGGCCGCTATGCGAGCTCGTTTTCCTCCTCCTGATCCTGATATGTGATTCTATGTTTTGCTTTGAACTCCAACCTTATTGTTTTAACATTTTGAATATTTTAGAATGTTTGAATTTGTGGATTGATTGACTTTGAATTTGTTTGGATTTATGAATGGTTTGAAATTATCTATTTGGTGTGATTAAATTTATTCATTATTGCATCATTTATTTCATGATTAGATATATGACCGATTTTGCCATTTCACATTAATTATGAATATTGATTATGAAACTAATGACTAACGTTTCTCTTGCTTGTGATCTTAGCAGCTTATATTATATATAATCAATTGGCTGAATGATTTCAAAACCTTGTTTAAATTCTTTAAAATGTATTTTTGATTTAACAAAAAGGGGGAGAAGTTAAAAAATGATAAATGGGAGAAGTGTTAGTGTTAAAGTAAGGGGGAGTAATTTCAAAACTTGATTTCAAAATTTTAAAATTACTAAAATGTTTTGTTATATCAAAAAGGGGGAGATTGTTGAAAACATTTTGATATTTTGATATAACAAATTAAGTTAAATGGATTTTAAGCTTTTCCAAATGATTTTCTAAGTATATTTGATAAAATTATTCGAATATCAAAACATTACTCCAAATCTTTCAAAGATCATTTTTAATCCTTACTCAAAGTGTAAAATTAACTTTTAATCTTAAAACAATTTCAAAATAATTTTACAAAGTATTTCGAACCATTTCAAAGCCAAAAATTCCAGATTGCTCAGAGGGAACCGATTCCCCCCCAAGGGGGTACCGATTCCCCCTGAATGGTTTGCCTCCGAGAATCCCAATATGCTCGGAGGGAACCGATTCTCCCCCAGGGAGTATCGATTCCCCCTTGTATAACGGTCGAAATATTTGAATTTTACACTTAGGGAACCGATTCCCCATAGGGGGTACCGATTCCCCCCACGCTCCAAACTGTTTTTTAATTGTTTTCACACTAAAACGGCTATATTATTTTCTCTAATCATCCCCAACGTTCAGAAGTGATTCAAGGTGTATTTAAGCAAGCTTAGAAGCCATTGATCAATAACAAGAAACATCAAGCAATTAGAATCAAGAGAGAATCAAAGAGAAAGCATCAAACCTCAAGTTTGAGCATTTCAAGCCTATTTTTCATTCAATATTCATTTTGCTTTCAAGAACACTTGTTGTGCTCAATTTTATTTATTCTTGAGTGTTCTTTCTTTGTTCTATAATTGTGCAAACATATTTTCCTTGTGAGGTTTTTCTTGTAAGTTTGCAAATTTGTATTTCTCTTTGAGAAAAGAGTGTTCTCAAGAATTGGGGTATATTCTTGAGGGAGTTGTAAGGTTATCTCTTTGGCCTCAAAAGAAAGAACAAATTAGTGAATTTTTTGGAAAATCCTTAGTGTGGATAGCTAAGGTAGTGGACATAGACTTTGGTTGATAAAGTCGAACCACTCTAAATCGCTGTGCAATTTCTTTCAATTTTCTGCAAAAGCTTCCACAAAAAATTTTATTACCAATTCACCCCCTTGGCCGATTCAGTCAATCGATTAACTCAACAGATTACCATGCCTTGATTTGTTGTCCGAGATTCCAACCAGACAAGGTGTACACTAAGCCACCAAATACTCATTCTTTCAAGAAGAAACTACTTTTTATGATCGGTATGAGTGAAGAGTGAGTCTAAAAGGCATCAAGAAGAAATGAGATAGTGAGTGTATTACCTGGACCTCTCTAAGAAAAGTAATTGATTGTCATCCATACAAGAGAAAAAAGATTGATATGTTTGCTCTAAGTATTTATGGGCTGGTCATATTCGCAAAGGTTCTGGGGTACGTTGATGTATTAGTGGTTGAATTTTTTAAGAGATTGGACAAACTTGTGGATCTCGTTCTGGCTATTTTGGTAGAAATATTATGTTCCTTGAATTATTGAAGACGAGAAAAAGAAATACACTTCATAGGGTGAGTACCACTTTTGCTAGTCTGCATCCTCAATCACTTCAAACATGTCGAACGGGCACCAGATCGAGTGTTTCTAGAAGGATTATAGCCTTTGAAGGATTTTCTTTCTCGAGATTGGCCTGGGGTTTCACTGAAGAAAAGTGAATGGTCATTTTCAAAGATATCTGATACAGTGATATATCATGGCATACTTCGTGGAAGGTTTCTTTGGACTTACTGGTTTCCCAAGAGTTTGGTTCGAGACAGTTCATTCCAACAACTTAGGATTTATCTAGGTTTGAGTTTTCATTCAAAGGAGAGAAGTACAAGAATAAAGTCAAAGGGGTTGTTGATGCATGAAAGCATACTCGTAGAGTAAATCTCATTACCTTCGACTTCAAGCTGTCACAGTAATACGAAGAGTGGAGAAGTAACAGAGTTAATGATAATATCCCGATGGTAAATCTTGAAAATACTCAGCCTATGGAAAGAACATCTCAGTGTGATAGAATCTCCACTAGAACTAGCCCAACGTGATTTTAAGGCCAAAAGAAAACAGTGGAAGGAGACATTATAGAGAATGAAGGATGAGGTATACCAGAATAGTTTAGAAGAGCTTAAGCAGAGTAGACATCATGTGAAGCTACTTTCAAGGGACAATAGTGCATTAGAACAGCAACTATAAGAGAGTCGAGCCCATAACAAGAAATTGAAGGGTAGATTCTTGAGTTTAGAGACAGTTTTGCGAAAGTATCGAAGTCGAAAAGGCAGTTCAAACCATACGGAAGTTGAAAACTTGAAGGAGCATGTGAACGAACTTGAAGCTATGGTTCAAGATTTTCAGAGAAGGGCAAGTGAACTACCGGTAGTCCCCTATGAAGGAGTTATACATTAGTGCCATCATTGGGAACATGCTCAGTGGAGTGTTAAGAAAAGGGATGACCACATCGCAAGCTATCTGCAACATGCTGAATGAATGGCTCAGTACTTGGTTGACTTATCACATGGAGCTGATGTTGTAAGCGAAGGATTGGAACCCGAGACTGAAGAAGCATAGAGGATTTTGGATTTACTGAGGCATATGCAATAATTAGGAAAGATAGCTCAGATTTATCTATGATATGTTTAAGCATTGTAACCAAACTTCGTTTCTAATATAAAAAGTTGTTCTAAAGAATCGTTCTAGAATCAACACCTTACATTTTTGCATCTGCATTGCATTTACTTTTCGCATTGCATCTTAGTCATTAATAGTTATATTTTTCATATTTATTTATAAAATATCAATATTAATAAAAGGATTATTTGGTAGAATATTGGAAACTTCTAAGCATCCATACTATACCCAAAAAAGGGAATGGACGAGAGAATTGCCCAAATTGAGAAGACTCGACTCAAAATACAGGAAAGTTTCATTAAAGATCAAGAGGAGATATGAGTACAAATGTTAAAAGCACAGAATGATATGATGGAAAAACTTGCAAGCATGTTACAGGGAAAGAATGCAAGTCGTGAAGAGACTCTAATTGTCGATGCTATTACCGAAGAACATGTGTATCCTCGGGATTCGAACCATGGGCTAATCGTGGAAAGGCTCCCATTGTTGGTTCCTCCAAAGAACCCTTATATCCTCCTGGCTTTACACTACCGCATGTTAAAGCACAGCAAGCAGCGACTGCTCAACCAGGAAGAATATTCATAAACTTACATGGCACCTCTGTAAACCTGCACCCTATTGAATATGTCCTAGATTTCGATGATGAGGGGAAAAAAGAGCACAGTAAGCAAATCAAGAAGAAATGGAAACAACTGGAAAGTGAAAACAGAGCTATGAAAGAAGATACTAGCATGTATGGGATTGATGCCAAAGAGTTAAGTCTGGTTCCTGATTTAGTGTTACCTCCAAAGTTTAAAATTTCGGATTTCAAAAACATTTGATGGCATGAGATGTCCCTCTTCACACATCACTATGTTCTATAGAAAAATGACCAGCTATGTGGGGGATGATCAACTATTAATCCACTATTTTCAAGAGAGCCTGACAGGATCAGCCATCCCTTGGTACAATCAATTGAGCAGGGCTCAAATTAAATCCTGGAAGGATTTGGCTAAAGCTTTTCTAGAGCAATATAAGCATGTAAAAGATATTAGGCCTAATCGCATCATGTTGTAGAGCATAGAGAAGAGATCTAATGAAAGCTTCAAACAATATGCCCAGAAGTGGATGGATGTGGTTGTACAAGTTCATTCTCCACTTGAAGAAGAGGAAACCAACATTCTCTTTGTGAACACTCTGAGAGCTCATTTCATTGGCCACCTTATAGGAAACTCATCAAAGAGTTTTCTTGATTAGGTTACAGTAGGAGAAATGATTGAAATGGCGATCAAGAGTGAGAGGCTTGATGAAGGAGAATCTAAAAGGAAAATACTAATGAAAATAAAGGATAATAAGGTTCGTAATGTGAGGAAGTATGACCCCAATAACATTATTGTGTCTCAAACTCAAGCCACAGGGTCATCCACACATAGCTCTACCAGACAAAGGATAAGAGAACCAAGACAGGAGAGGGAAAGGCTTCTATATGATAAGCATGTGGTGTCACCTTACCATACATCACCGATGTAACCTCCCTACCCTAAATGGTATGACACTAATGCCCAATGCGAATATCACGCAAGGGCTTTAGGACATTCAATAGAGAATTGTGTTACCTTTAAAAATATTGTCCAAATATTAAGGCAGAGGAACATCATAAACTTTGGTGACAATAAGAACCCAAATGTGGCTCAGAACTCACTGTCGAACCATTTAGGTGCAGGTGCCAATGCAATTGTCAAGAAAAAAGGAAAGAATATCGTAACCAAGGTGAATGAGGTGAAGTCACCCATGCATTGGGTATGGGGGCATGATCAAGGCAGACTTGTTGGCCTCTAACGTCCACAAGAGTAAGCATGCATGTTAATATCACGGCTGTGAGAGTTATATCATACAAGATTGTTCTGAGTTTCGAGCTTTCGTACATAGAATGATGAATGACAAGGAGATGGAATTTTACCAAGGAGATGGGTTTTTTCAAGGGAGTTTACAATGCCAATTATCCTCTAGTCATCACACCAAAAGCTCGTGTGGTAGAGAGAGTAACTCCTAATGTGGCGATCACACCCCTGTCTTCATTCCCTTATAAGGATAATAAACAAGTCTCTTGGAGATACGAGTGCCAAATGAATAACGGGGTGCTTCAAAGATCACCAAATAAGAAGTGGATGAGGTAGGCCATTTCACCAGAAGTGTGAAATGTTATTCTCCCAATCAGACCGAATAACTGGAGAAAAGAATTACCGCCAATAAATGGAAGAAATTCAAAATACTACTGAAATATGATGAGCCGATCATTAATGAGCATGTAACAGAAAACAAGACTGTGGAGTTTTTAAATTTTTTTAAACATAGCGAGTATAACATCCTGGATCAACTGCACAAGCTACTTGCTCGCATCTCGATCCTGGCTCTTTTACTAAGCTCTGAGGCACACCGAAATGCTTTGTTGAAAGTATTGAATAAGATTTTCGTGCCGATATATATACCTATGGAAAAAATAGATTGACTGATGCAAATATCCAAGCTGATAATTTTATCTCTTTCTCTGATGACGAGATCCCGTCCAGGATGGTTGGCAATCCCAAAGCCCTACACATTACCATCATGTGCAAAGGGCATGTGTTATCTTGAGTGCTAGTTGACAATGGCTCTGCACTGAATGTAATGCCATTAGTGACCCTAAAGAAGTTACCCATCGACAGTACACACATGAGGAATTGCTAGAGCGTCGTTCGAGTTTAACAAAAAAGAAAACATAAGTGCTGGGGAAGATTGATATTTCTTTGACCATAGGCCCATCAAATTACGAGGTCGAGTTCCTTGTCATGGATAACATGCGGACTTACAATTGCCATTGGGAAGGCCATGGATCTACCAAGGAGGGGGACGTGTCATCTACACTGCATCAGAGTCTCAAGTTCGTAATTAAGGGGAAATTGATGTGCATTAATGCTGAGGAAGACATCATTGCTTCCGTGTCTACTACCGACCCATATGTTGAAGTGGAGGAAGAAGTTGTTGAGTGCTCCTTCAAAGCCCTGGAGTTTGTTAATATCACTTTTATGGTAAAGAGGAAGAAGATATCAAAGCCTAGGTTGTCCAACTATACCAGAATGCAACTAAAAATGACTTTGGCTAGGGGATCCAAGGTAAGA
This sequence comes from Hibiscus syriacus, assembly GCF_006381635.1. NCBI lineage: Eukaryota > Viridiplantae > Streptophyta > Magnoliopsida > Malvales > Malvaceae > Hibiscus > Hibiscus syriacus. The sequence goes on from NW_024062572.1 coordinate 1,301,584, forward strand.
AATGGGCCTGGGAGTTGCCTATAGAGATATGTTAATCCAGTTTCTCCCACCATCAAATGAGACCACTTTGACTTGGGATATCACCCGACCCTTAAAAGAGAAGTTGAAAGGCATTCAGAATAGCCAGGAAAGGAGGAGATCAAGGCTAGTCGGGGAGGATATTAAGTGGGAGCCTATGCCTTTTCCACCACTGTGTGATACCTTCATATCTGGAGGCCATATGTTTTAAGGAAGTCGGTCAGCTAAGGAACAAATTTTCGAGAATGCCTTGGGAGATTTAAGCATCAATGTGATATCGCATGATGAGGCTGAAAAAGGAAGAGTTGTAGGCATCTATCACACACCGCCAGGCCTCGTACTAAACAATTAAAATGTAGAGGAATTACCTGTAGTTTACAAAACTTTTTCAGAGTAATGCACAAAAACTTTCCCTATTATCTAAAACTCGGGGAAATAAGTGATCTTTTGTAAAGGGTTAATCTACTTATTTTTAAATATTCAGTGAAAGTTGCATTCCTATCAATTGACAAAATGGCAAATATTCTCTCGTGCATATTTTTTTCATTCTTTATTGTTTATATATATATATATTATTTCATTCTATTTTGATATGGGATAGATTTTTGTATGGGTTTATGTATTTATATCCTCTCATTCGTTATTCTTTCAGGTCTCCTGTATCAATAGTATGAATGCTGATGATACTGACCCGAATATTGATTTTGAGCTGACCATATGTCAAGGGGAAATCGAGAGATATGATAATGATGAGGAATGTAACTTACCTTCTAAACTGATAAAAATGGTGGAGAAGAAAGATAAACATATTCTACCTCATGAAGAGCCCATTAAAATTTTGAATCTGGGATCAGAGGAAAATAAGAAAGAAGTAAAGATAGGAACCACCCTATCTGTTGAGGGATGATTGAGTTTGATCAAACTGTTTCGAGAGCACAAAGAGTTGTTTACCTTGTCATATGAGGACATTTTTGGTTTAGATATTGAATTAGTGGTACACAAATTACTAATAAAGCTAGAATGTAAATCGGTACAACAAAATCTCAGAAGGATGAGACCCGAAATACTACTGAAAATTAAAGAAGAAGTAAAGAAACAATTCGATTTTGGATTCCTTAAAGTATCCAAGTATCATGAGTGGATGGAAAATATCATCCCAGTACCAAAGAAGGATGGGAAGGTTCATATGTGTGTTGACTACAAATATCTTAATAGGGCAAGCCCGAAAGATAATTTTTCTTTTCCACACATAGACACATTGGTGGACAATACTACTGGAAACTCCTTAATTTTATTCATGGATGGGTTTTGGGGTTACAATCAAATAAAGATACATCTAGAAGATTTGAAAAATGCTACATTTATTATCATATGGGGTATGTTTTGCTACAAGATAATGTTGTTTGGGCTAAATAATGTAGGGGCAACCTACTAGAGATCCATGGTAACACTGTTTCATGACAAGATGCATAAAAAATAAAAGTTTATATCGATGATATGATCGTTAAGGCCAAGACAGAGAAGAAACACGTGAAGAATTTAAGGAAGTTCTTTCAAAGATTAAGAAAATACCATCTAAAACTCAATCCAAACAAGTGTACCTTTGTGTGACATCTGGGAAATGTTTAGGGTTTATAGTGACCAAAAAAGGGATTGATGTTGATCTGGACAAAGTCAAAGTTATTCATGATTTACCACCCCATAAACACAAAATAAAGTTCGAAGATTCCTGGGGAGATTAAACTACATCGCCCAGTTTAGTTCACAATTAATCGAGAAATATGATCCCATTTTTTTGTCTTCTCCACAAAAATAACACAGGGGCATAGAGCGATAATTGCCAATAAGCTTTTGAAGCAATAAAATGATATTTGTCAAATGCTCCAGTCTTAATGCCACCAATCTTATGCAAACTACTAATTATTTACTTGTCGATCTTCAAGAATTCAATGGGGTGTGTATTAGGGAAGTATGACCAAACCAAAAAAAAGTCCACTGATTGTGAGGCAAGGTACTCACCAATCGAAAAGCTGTGATGTGCTTTAGTTTGGACGACTCGAAGGCTCAGGCAGTGTATGTTGTATCACACTACTTGGTTGATCTCTAAACTCGGTCCTCTGAAATATCTAAGGGGTATACCAACTTTATCTGGAAGATTGACTCGTTAGCAGATTTTATTGTCTGATTTTGTCATCCAATATGCCAGCCAAAAAGCAATTAAAGAAAGTGATGTAGCATATTTCATTGCAAGCAAGACTTCTGAAGAATATGAACCACTGAACATCAATTTCCCTGATGAAGATTTGATGGCTATTTCAATTGAAGAGGTAGTTTCCTTTACTGATGAACATTCAAATATGAATTTTGATGGTCTTCGAATACATTGGGGCATAAGATTAGAGAAATTTTGGTCTCACCTAGTGGAGAACACTATTCTTTCACCAGTCTGATGAATTTTGATTGTATAAACAACATAACTGAGTATGAAGCGTGTATTCTGGGTCTCATAGTGCCATTGAGCGTAAAGTAAAAACACTCAGAGTGTATGAGGATTCTGCTCTAGTAATTTATCAACTTAGAGGTGAATGGGAAACAAAAGATCCTAAGTTGGTGGAATACTATAAGTTGGTCCTAGAGCTTATCAAAGAGTTTGAAGAAATGACATTCCATTACCTCCCCAGAGAAGAGAATCAAGTGGCGGATGCTCTAGCCACTTTGGCAGCATCCTTTAAAGTAAATGACCATTAAAATATGATACCCATTAAGATGCAAGCTTATGAGTATCCAGCCCATTGCTATAGCATATAAGATGAAGATAATAGAAATCTCTGGTATTATGATATCCTGTAATACATCAAATATTAAAGTTATCCTGAACAGGCAACTGAGAATGATAAAGAACTATTCGAAGAATGGTTGCATGGCATGTGCTTGATGGCAAGATCTTGTACTAGAAAACTCATGATCAAGTTTTGTTGAGGTGTGTGGATGTCAAATAAGCCAAAACAATCATTGAAGAAGTACTTGAGGGAGTATGTGGTACCCATGCTAATGGACATGCAATGTCTAGACTAATAATGAGATTTGGATATTATTAGTCGACCCTGGAAATCGATTGTATCAATTATGCCAAAATATATTACAAGTGCCAGATTTATAGGGACAAATACCATATCCTTCCTCATCCATTGCACTGATGACTGCTCCGTTTCCATTCTCTATATGAGACATGGATGTCATTGGGTATATTTCGCACAAAGCTTCAAATGGTCATTGTTTCATCTTGGCGTCAATAGCCTACTTCACCAAATGGGTAGAAGTGGCTTCTTATGCAAATGTCACTCAGTCAACAGTTTGTAAGTTCTTAAAGAAATAGATTATTTATCGATATGGATTACTGGAAAGAATCATCACTGATAATGCCTTGAATTTAAATAATAAGATGATGGAATCAGTATGTAAGTAGTTCCAGATAAAACATCATAATTCCAACACTTATCACCCGAAGATGAATGGGGCAGTAGAGGAAGCGAATAAGAACATCAAGAGGTTCATAGAGAAAATGATTGATAAAGACTAGCATGAAAAGTTACCATTTGCTTTGTTTGCCTATCAAACTTCAACATCAACTGGGCAACACTTTTTCCTTTAGCCTATGGGAAGGAAGTTGTGTTAGCCATCGAGGTAGAAATTTCGTCACTTCGAGTGTTATCAGAGGTTAAATTAGATGAAGCAGAAGGGGTACAATCTAGGTATGAAAAGTTGAATATGATTGAAGAGAATAAATGAAAAGCTATCTGTCATGGGAAAATGTACCATAAACGTATGATGAGGGTACATGATAAGAAGGTCCACCCATGAGAGTTTTAGGAAAGAGATATGGTTCTTAAAAAGATTTTGCCATTTCAGAAAGACTTCAGAGGTAAATGGATGCCAAATTGAGATGGACCTATGTTCTGAAGAAGACCTTTTCCGGAGAAGCTTTGATCCTTACCAAGATGGATGGACTGGAGTTACCTAACCCTGTGAATTCTGACGCTATCAAGAAATACTTCGCCTGAAAAATGAAAAATGAAAAATGAAAAATGAAAAATGAAAAATGAAAAATGAAAAATGAAAAATGAAAAAATGAAAAGAAAAAGAAAGAAAAAATGAGAAAAAAAGAAAAAGAAAAGCTAATAACTAAAAAGAGGGTTTGTGATGAAAACCCGTAAAGGGTGTCTTGAAACCAAAGGAAGTCTCAAGTTGAAAACTCGTAAAGGGCGGCTTGAGAACTATTCAAATTTAGAATTCGTATATGGTGGAGGTTCTGAATTAGTTTTGAAGACTTGAACAGTGATACCAAATGGTGGTCAGGGTTAGGACAAGAGATTGAAAAAGGCTTGGATAACCACAAAAGAAATAAAGAGTACATGATATTCAAAAACTAGTTTAAGGCATCCAACATTCGGGGAATTTGGTAGTACAGGGGAACTTCACACCTTTGTGCATTGTCACAATTCTCAAGATCCCTTTAATAGAAGCTACACTTGAGTCATTCTGTGGCGTTCCAGTTCAAAAGCATTAGTACTATTAATATCTAAGGACACCTACTTTATTTTGTTTTGATTTTTCCAGTTAAAAGTTTGTCATGTATTTAACCAAAAAACTCTTTACATTTATATATATAAAAAGAAGTCTTTATTTGTTAAAGCCATGTTCGCAAGCATCCTAATTTGAAAATAAAAACATGAGGATTAACTTGGGAAACATGAGATCATTGTGTATTATTATACAAAAAGTTTTGGAAAAATGCAGCTATTATAATGCTAGAAATGGCTTTAGCATGAGCCTTACATGATGATGGGCTACAGAAAGTTAAAACCTTGGGCTGCACGTAAAACTCAACATGTAGGGATAATCCAAGATGTTTGTTGTTAATCAAGTAGCTGGTCATGAATAATGCTTGGGTTCAAGAGAGTAAAGATAATCAAAGTCATGTTTAATCGAAGAGAGTCTAATCAAAATTGTCAGTTGGGACGAGTTGTTATCTATTTTCATGCCCAAGATTTGACGAAATTACAAGGTGGTCGAGAAAAGAGATTTCTCATTTGAGAAAAGGAAAATACCCTAAAATTGAACCATTGCACACATTTTAGGCATAAATAGGATCATAAAATTCATAAAATAATGATAATGATAAATGCAATTGAGTACTTACAAGTTCTCCAAAGGGAAAGGTTGGAGATGTCGAGACCCAATATAAAAGTAACCAATTCAGATTTCCATATTTGGTGGCTGTGAGAGAAGCTCCCACAAGAACAATCAATTTCCAAGGATTATCCTCTCAAAACTTACATGTATGATTTTTTCAAACATATACTAATAAGGGTTAATGTTTAATTTTCAGATTTGATATTCTTAAAGACAAGAGAAACAAATTGAACTCGATTCAATCTTCCCTGAGGAACAGTGGAATGAATCAATGTCTCCAGATCTGATTTTCCCTGAAGAAGCAATGGAATAGATCCCCTCTTTCCAGGTTTGATCTTCCCTGAGTAGCAGTGGAACAAGTCTGCCTCAATTCAATCTTCCCTGAAGAACAGTGGAATGAATCAACACCTCTAGGTTTGATTTTCCCTAGAGAAACAACGAAACAGATCCCCTCTTTCCATATTTGATCTTCTCTGAGTAGCAATGGAACAAGTCTGTCTCAATTCAATCTTCCCTGAAGAACAATGGAATGAATCAATATCTCCATACCTGATTTTACCTGGAGAAACAGCAGAACATATCCCCTCTTTCCAGATTTGGTCTTTCTTGAGTAGCAGTGGAACAAGTCTTCCTCGATTCAATCTTCCATGAAGAACAGTGGAATTATTCCATATTTGATCTACCTTGAAGAAGAAGTGGAGCATATCTCTTTTCAGACTCCATCTTCAAAAATCTCTCTTGAGATGTTCATTTTCAGTCTCATTTAAGACAATATCTAACCGCCAAGTACATATTTGACCAGGCAAAAACTGACTACCTCTTCTTCTTTGCCCTATGCTTATTAACACAAGAATGGGTAAAGAGGGGCAACTGTCCACACTCGCTTTCGTCCCGACATTATTAGTATTAGTAGGCCTAGATACAATTAAAAAAAAGAAGCTCGCTACAACCCAGCCCAAACAGTGAGCCTAACAACCGGCTCATTAATTTATAAAGTTTCACTAACCCTAATTTTAGGGTTAGCCACCCACCGCTATCGCCATCAGATGAAGTCCTCAGCCACCGCCACTTCCACCAATCATCTGTCACCGCCTTGTTGCACTCGTCCCCAGTCACCGCCACTTCCAACACCACGTACCAGTCCCCTGCCATGTCAGTTCACCCAAGTCAGCAAGCAACCACACCACACGTAAAGTTATAATGATGCTTTATTTTTTAAAAAAAATTATAATATCAAGCGTTATAAAACCCGAACATTTTGTAATAAAAAGTGGTTCTCCCCTCTTGGTTTTCCAAAAAAAAAAGCAATGCAAGGAAAACAAAAAACAAAAATGATTCAAGGTATTTTTTATTTTATTTTTAGTTTCGAAAAAGAAGAGAAAGGGTGGATCCACGGTTGTCTGAATTGTAGGTGTCTTCATCGGAGGTCGTCGGAGATAGGGAAACCGAAATGATGATGGGCCTTTTTGGGTGGTTTAGCCCTTAGATCTAGGCTTAGGAAGGTAGATCTGAGCGTTAGGGTTTTTTAGGTCAATTTAGGGGTTTTGACCACCGTTTGTGGAGGTCAAAACGGTGGCCGAACGGCGTTGTAAGACAGCCGGCAGTAGGTCGGCCGAGGGAAAAAAGAAAAAAAAGAAATATTTTTTTCATTTTTTAAGATATCAATTTAAAATGAAATAAAAAAATGAAAAGTTGTATATATAGAAAATATTTAGGGTAAAATCACGCTTAAGTCTCCTAACTCTCGCGTTTGTTTACAAAATGGTCACCTATAAGGATCGAATCTACTATTTACCTATTTTTATGTATGCTTTATAATTTTTGGGAAATTTGATGTTTAGTCCCCTGTAGTTTAGCGTTTTTTTTATGTTAGTCACTTGTAGGGATCGAACTTCTATTTACCCATTTTTATGGATGTTATATCTTTTTAGGGTTATTTGCTTCTTAGTCCCTCTATGTTTAGCGTGTTTTTATATTTTGGTCATATGTAGTGACTATTTAATTTTTTTTAATGTTTTTGGACTAATTAGGTAATTTACCCATTTTCTTTAAAAGCATGTTTTAGACCATAAAGGAATAATTATGAAATGGTCCCTATAGTTTCAGCATGTTTATATTTCAAACTATAATCTTTTTTATTTAATTTAATTTAGCCATGTACTTTTATTTTATTTTAATTTGGTCGCCATGTTTTATTTATTTTTATTCTTTGTAATTATAGCACTTAATATTAAAAATGTTCGTTTTAGTCACTTTTGCATTTTATTTTGTTTTAATTTTTGACATGATGATTTTACTATTTATATTTTAGTTCTATTTACATTTTGTTTTATTTTAATTTTGGCATGTTGCTTGTGGGTTATTTCATTTTAGTCATTAATTAATTTTGCATGATACCCTCAAAAGCATTTCTTGACTCGAATCAAAATAACTTGACTAAGGGTAAAATTCGTTCATTTTAATATTGTCGTAAAGTGACTGTGCTAACGTATAAGAAAGTTACTTTTGATAATTTTGAAATGAAATTCTATTCGATTTAGTGACACGAATTAAATTGAATCCATTTTAAAATTTGGGGATTGAGGAAAAGACCATGTTCTTTTAATTAAGTTCACCAAGAAAAGACAGTTAAATCAAATAAGGTCTCGTCTCAATGTATTTAAATAATTGAACATCCCTTTTCTCATTAAATGTCGGTAAAATAAATAATTAATTGTACTTGCTTGATGTATGATTTTAATTCGTTTTATTGTTGCATGTGTTTTTCAATGGGATTTCAAAATAGTAACACTCAATATTGAAAATAGTAATATCTTTTCATTTCGGTTGGAGTAATAAATGATTGTTTAAGCATAAAAGGTCATTTATTCTCGATTGGAAATAATTAGATATTATCGTTTTCTCTCTAATCAATATTGATTTTTAAGACGGAAGAGTGATATCTCTTCATTTCTATAGGAGTAACAAATGACTGCTTTAAGGCATGAGAGATCATTTATTCTTGATTGGAAATCATTAGATATTATCATTTTCTCTCGAATCAATATTGACTTTTAAGATGAAATAGTGATATCTCTTTGTTTCGATCGGAGTAATAAATGATTGCTTTAAGACATAAGAGGTCATTTATTCTCGATTGGAAATAATTAGATATTATCGTTTTCGTTCTTAAAATTATTTTGTGTTGTTATTTTGAATTAATATTGAACTTTAGGATGTAATTATAATATTTTATTTTTTCAATTGGAGTAAGAATCGATTGCTTTAAGGCATGAGAAGTCGATTCTTCTCGATAGGAAATAATTTAATATTATTGTGTTTCGTCCTAAAATCCAAAGAATATTATGAGTATGGGATCTTAAATTAAACTAGACTCGAGTTCTTAAATTTCGTTGCAAAGACAACTAATTAATCGACTAGATACTGATTTAAGGCGTTGTGGGCTGCTAATCTTTCCTCACACGTAACCGACTCCATAACTCAAATTTTGGTAATGCATACCGCAAATTTGTTGTTTTAATTAAGATTAATATTTTTTTAAAATGAAAAATACTTTTTGGGTGCCCAATCATACGCTAATCAAATGTTGGTGGCGACTCCTCGAATCACGTTTTATTATTAACGGGTCACAAAATTATTCGAAAACGAGACCTTTTAAAAAATCATTTCGACAATACTCAAAAGTTAAAATTTTAGTGCCTAAATAATTTTTCGTTAAAAATGGGTGTCATATTTATGTTTTTTAAATAAAAATATTATTTTTAAAAAATAATATTTTAAAAAAAAATCATCTCATCCCCCGATTCGTCCCCTCCTTCAGCCCCTACTTTCTCTCCCTTCCATCCCCCACATCTGACGGTGAAGGATCATTGTCGGTTGAGTTTTGTTTGAAGCAAAGAGAGTAATTAAATGGTGGCAATCGCGTAACACACGGACAACAAGAGCCATCAGAATCACCGAAAAATAACAAAGAAAAACCTTGAATTTCGATGACCCTTTGCAGCACTTTCGAAGACTATCAGAGCAGTTTCACGGTAGATGGGGAACTGAGTTTTGGGTGCAATGGCAAGACAATTCTGATGGCATCAACTGTGATGACCACAGAACGACGATGGCTAATCGGCGGTGGAGGAAACAAATAATATGGGATTTTTTTATAATTTCAAAAAAAATGGGGTTTTTACAAATTATAATATTAAGTGTATTTTTAAATAAAAACTTGAAATTTTATATGCATAACACTTGTCAGATAACATCCAAATTTAACAGGGGTTACAGTCCAGACACCTAAAAGAGTAACGTTAAATTTTAGGCATATATTTTTAAAGAAAATTTCTTTCGGCACCTAAAGTTAACTTTATATATAGTTTGTACACTTATTTTCAAATTAACCCTATAATTAACTTGTCGAACAATAGATAGTTAATGCATAGTCATAATATTTCGACTTTTCTCTTTAGAAATAGAACTAAAGCTCTCGAAGATGACACATTGGGCTATACTCAACAAGACATTAATCCCAAAATCAAAATTTTTGGTCAGAAGGCAATCCATGTAGTTCATCTAACAAGAAATCTGAAATATGAATACTACCAATAGTCAGATCAACTTTTTATACAAATATACTCTACATTCAACAGTCAAAACATTCTTCTTCTCATTAGTCTTTTTAAAGTTATTCGTAGTTAGCACGGTCTAGATTAATTTGATGCTAAACTAGTCATTTCATACCTAGAATTAAGTCAAACTCCACAAAGGTAGTTCTATTAGTCTAGTCAAAAATGACCCTCCAACAGACATCTTCTAGATTATCTCATGCAGTCCCATCGCAAATAATGTGTAGATCATGTACTACTTTTCAAAATAGACTCCTAAAATATTTTATATTAAGATTAATTTTTAAAATTTAAAATTATGAGGGACCTATGAGGTCATTTAACCAAAATTCATTATCGATTAAAGATAATATCAAAATATTCATTTAAAAAAATTGGTCATTTTCCCGAGAACCAAACGAAAAGTTTGTTTTCTCTTCAAACGAAAATGTCGTTAAGGCACAAATATTGTACATGAACAAGCTTAAATGACATTCATGTGTGGAGCTCTTAAATTTTGGGATCTTGTGACGGATCACATGCCACACTTGTGATTGAACGAGCCTGATCTCAAGTACCCTAATTCTTGGACTACCAGACTACCATATAAAGTACTAGCAATATATAAGAATGTAAAGCCATTGTCAATCAATGCAAATACGATCTAGATTCAACCATAAAAGTACTTTCTATGATGTAAGCTGCATCAAAGTCCTCATTGTGCTTAGATGTATAAACCAATGTCAGTTTTCTTGCCTCAATCTTGGTAGAACCCAGAGGCGGGGCTAGGACCTTGCTATGTGCACGACGGAACAGGGTCCCGGAATAGTAAGGGTCTAAAAAAATTAGATTTATTACTATTGTTACAATAAAAAAGAAAAAAAATATTATGGATCAGTGGTAAATTTTTTGGGTCCAAAACCACAGAACCTGCAGTTGAATATTGTTGAAGTCATATGGGAAATACCAATAATTAGAACTGTGCTACAGCTGTAAATCTTATCTCTTTTTAAGAATATACACAGGGCCTCCAACGTCTTAGCCTCGACCCTGGTAGAACCCTAACATTATGTACGTTGACCTCGACCAGTTGTACTAGAACTTTAATTTTTTTAAACCATGAATCGATTTTTTTATAAAAATTATTAGGGTAAACTAAATAAATGGTCACTTATGTTTAAGTGTCTCTTTTATCCATTGATATTTAAAAACAAATAATTGATCACAGTTGAATATTGTTGAAGTCATAAGGGAAATACCAATAATTAGAATTGTGCTACAACTGTAAATCTTATCTTTTTTTAAGAATTTACACAGGGCCTCCAACGTCTTAACCCCGACCCTGATAGAACCCTAACATTATGTACATTGACCTCGACCAGTTGTACTAGAACCCTAATTTTTTAAAACCATGAATCAATTTTTTTATAAAATTTATTAGGGTAAACTAAATAAATAGTCACTTACGTTTAAGTTTCACTTTTATCCATTGATATTTAAAAACAAATAATTTGATCACTAAAGTTATCAATTTATAACAAACCGGTCACTTGATGTTAGCATTCATTACTATGGGTGAATGAGAAAAACCGATGTTTGTATGCAATTTGATTCGATCGATAATAATGATGATGTTGTGTACTTCCTTAGCAAAGCTAGAAACGCGGTGGCAACTAACAAGTAGAGAAGCTCATCCAAGTAGTATTCATCAATTATTACTTTTAAAGATGGTGAGGAAATTGTTTATTTCCTAAGCTCCTCTGGAATAGTTGCCTATCTTTTCTGTTGAAAATGCAACAGCTAAAATGCAAGTGCACGTTTCGTGGCAAGTAGTGCAATATGCACAAGTCGATCCCACAGAATAAAGATGCACCAAATGACCACAAGTATTAATGTGAATTGTTCTAAACAATGATTGAGTAACGTGAAAGTAAACTTATTTAATGCTACAACTAAATGCTACGACGAATATACTAACAACCAATTAGTCTAGTGGGATGAGGCACTAGATTCCTTAAGTAAAGTCAGGGATTTGAACCCTGACATTTGCGAATGGAGCAAACCGGGTTGGGAATGTCACCCTCACCTCTGCAATATCCGATCTGGATTAATCGATCAATAAATCAGATACCAGTGATTAATTTAAAAAATGATACGACTAATATGGTACACAGATGGTAAAAGAATGGAATGCAAATATTCATGGTATAGGCAATGACAAAAATTAATTCCAGTCAAATAAAACAGTTGAGTAATGAATCCAATTTAGTTTCTCCATCAGCAAAGCAACATCAGATCTAATTCAACTAAGCACCCACATCTCACTACACCGTAGTAGTAGTGACACTATCCTAAGGTAACATATTTCTATGGCCCTATGATGATGAAGTTCAAACTCCTTTTTGTAAAAGGTAAATACGCAACCTCACAAGGGGCATAAATGCTACAGCCTTTCTTTCATGGGCCCAAGTAACATAGTAGTTGAATATCACAGATCAGGTGTCAAGATATAATCTAGGTATTATATTTATATGTCGTTGGAATGAAGCACTCAACTAAAGTGAAGTTAAAAATGCTACAACTTTATTGAACTGAAATTCCAAATATTCAACAAATACACAAGCTTGAATCTAGTTCATTTCAACAAAAGGAGAAGAAATTGAAACAAAATTAAGAACAACAAAAGAAACTAATCCACTGTTGATGATGACCAGAGAGAAAAAAATGTCGATAGACCCTTCATCTTTCGAGGTGATCTTCATCTATGCGGCAACTGTGGTAGGTTGGTGGCGATGGTAGAAATTACGACAGAGTAGAAGAAGATTTTTGGGAGTTTTCCCCTGAAGTCTTTCACTACACCAACTCTCAACCCTCTTTATCATGAGTGAAATTAGGAACATGTCACTACTTCTGTTCAGCTACTTATTCACAAATGCAACAACCTATTTTTAACATAGAGAATCAACTGTTGTAGTCTAACGGCCAACATACTTTCCCGCTCAATTATAATAACCACTCTTGCTTAATATAAAAACCCTAGTCACATAAGTTTCCTTATAGAACATTCTATTTATTAGTTTTTATTCTAAAACTACCGCTATAGCAAAAGGTATCAATTATTATATAAAAATCGTACAAAACCCTAAATAAAGAAAACACATATCCTACTAAAGTCTTGTACCTAACGTTAGTTTCTGTTAGGGTAAACTACACCATTCATCACTAAACTTTACTCTATTTCTTATTTCACTCATTATACTTTCAATTTTTTCAATTTACTCACGAAACTTCCGAATTATTCTTGTTTTGATCACTACAAATTATTTTATTATTATTATTCTATGAAGTGGCATTTTTTATTATTAAATATAAAAATAATTTAAAATAAATAATAAAATAATATTTATTATTATTAAATTTAAAATGATATCATTACCCCTTCTCGTCACCGTCGACCATCGTCAGCTTTCGGGATCAATAGTCATTTGATCCCAAATTGTATTGAGAGACTCACTTTAACACGCTAAGTCTGAATCCGGTGCTTGTTTCACCGGAAAATGTCCCAAAACCTGTGAATCTCGACTAAAACATTTCGATTTCCTCACTTTCAATCTTCAATTTGTGGACTTCAGAAACATGTTCCAATAAAATGGAGGTCAGATTCGGACTCAGAGGGTCGAGGTGAAGAGACCCATTAAATTTGAGACCAAACGACCACCATCTATGGCCTTCAGCATTTCGGTTTCGTCACTTTTGAACGGGTTCAGAGCATGTCCTGACAAAATTGAGGTTGGATTCAGACTTAGAGGTTGAGACAAGTGACCGATGAAATCTAAAACTGAATGAACGCCATCTATGGTTCTCGACGGTGGCATCCAACGACGACGAATAATGAACGGCCATAATTTGGTTTTAATTTTATATTTAAAATTATTTTTATATTAAATAATAAAAAAATGTCATGTCATACCAAAATAATAATAAAATAATTCAGATTGATCAAAATGGGAGCAATTCGAAAGTTCAGTGAGTAAATTGAAAAAAATTAAAAGTATAATAAGTGGAATAAGAGATAATAAAGTTTAATAATGAATGATGCAGTTTACCATTTTAATTATGTTTTTGTCACTCGCCATTAAGAAATAAACATAATTGTTGATGCAACAATTTTTATTTTATATTTTCAATGATGATGTGATAATAATCTAGGATGATATATTAGTATTACAGTTAATTTCTTAACAACAAATTATCAAAACGGAACAAAATATAACACTAAATATAATTTAGAAAAATTAATTAAATGACTAAATATAAAATTTACTCATATATTTTTTATGATAAAATGGAGGATTGTTCAATATCAACTCAGATGACTAATATCAGCGTTGAAAAATACACCCCAAATTTGATCCACACATTCAAATGATAACATATAATATAATCACAATTTACTGTAGTTGGAAAATGATATATTCAATTTGGTCCGTCCAGTCCGGCTTCTGGACAAAAAAAAAATAAAAAGTATCTTTTGCTTACAAATATGGTTGATATTCCCATATACTAACTTCCAAACTGAGGGATCGATGTCATTCAGCAAAGGCTGAGGAAAGGTATCAAAACAAGGCTATATATGAAAGCATCAAACAAGGCTATATATGAAAGCATCAAAACCAGGTTATTTATAAGTAAAAGAAAAAATATGCACGGCCAAATCTCATCGGATACTCCGGTTGGTGTTCCAGCCGCTTTAATATGGGATGTATACCGTGGTCTCGAGCTCGGAAGGCTTGTCGATAAAATAGCACCGGACGTTCTGGGAAGGGTGGAATTCTTAGAAGGCGATGGAGGCGTCGGAACCATTGCCAAACTCACATTTCCACCTGCACCAGGTACTTGCTATAGGTAACTACATATATGTATATAGCTGACATTTGAATTGGAACATTAATATATTTGGTTGTAGGAAGCGCTGAAAGTGTTTATATGAAGGAAAAATTCACAAAGATTGATGATGAAAATCTAGTTAAAGAAACGGAAATTATTGAAGGGGGATACAAAGCGCTCGGATTCAATATGGTTCGGGTTCGGTTGGAGATCATTGAGAAAGATTCTGAATCGTGTATCGTCAGGTCATCTATAGAATATGAAGGAGATGACAAGCTTGAGGATGTTGTTTCCCATGTGAGCGTTAAGCCACTGGAGACAATGGCGGAAATAATCGGCAAACATCTCAGTGAATACAAATCCACTCAGTAGATAGGGGCTTGCAAGGACTTTTGGTTAAATGGAATGGTTTCAATTCTACTTGTCACTTTTTATGCCTTTATTAGTATTATGTATACGAAGAATATGTCTCGATTTACCGTTATATACGAAGAATTTTTTTTAGTTGTTGATTGGTAGTCATAATGTATACGAATAATTAATACATGCTTTGGCCGACATAGTATATCCTGTAAGAAATTATGAAGTAAACTCGATGTTGAGAAAGTTCGATGTGTTTTAAAATTTGAATAAAAAATTGATTCAAACGTTGTTTAGGCATAAACATATCGAAGTAAAATAAAACTATTATTAATTTAGAGTAACAATGAAAGGTTCAATTTCAATAAAATATCTGAATTCTTTTGTTTAGGTATACACCCTTTGTTTTAAAGGACGTGAAGATTAGCTAATAGGATGTGATTTCCTTACACCAGGACTCTTATCTTCTCTGGATGGTACCCTCCAATCTAGTGAGGGCTATAGATTTTGAATTTGTAGTGTATGCTGAGTCAATCGGATAAGAGTTACATTAAGGTGTCGAGTTCTTATGATAGTCTACTCAATGTCTACTTGATATAGTATTGGTCCTACAATCAGATCCGTTTATGAGATTTTAATGGCTTAGGACGAATATAGGAATTAGGCTTCTAATAATAAATATCGAGAAAATTTGAATTGTAAGAGCATGCAAAAATAAATAAATTTACTTGTAAATTATTGTTTATTACGTTTAATAAATTATCTAATAAATATATCAATTTTTAAATAGAAAACATCAAAAAAATAATTATTAAATACCTAACTACTCACATAAAAAAAGCATGATCCTCTTAAGAGGGCTCAAATTCGATTTCAACCTTCTCCATCTTATTAAAAAAAAGTAATAAAAGAATCATTAAGTGAAAAGTAAAAAATAATTTAAAAATGCCTCACCAGTGTTGTCTTTTAACTTTTAATGGTGTTTAATAAAAAAAGAAATAAAATGTAAAGTCGAGTAATGATTTTGAGAAAAATAATAATTAGATTACCGAAACAGAAATAAAATAATAGATGAGTGACTAAATAAATTATTTATCGTTTTTTTTAATTATATGTGGATTTTATAACGTGAAACCCTAGAATAAAGGGGGCCCTAAACAGGTGGCTCAGGTACAAGCCTGCCTATAATAAAAGTAAACAAAGAAGCTATAATTTGAATTAGCATTCGAACACTATTAAAAATATAGCATTGGAGTCTCATATGTTCATAGAAAAATCTTTTGAATTTACTTTTTATGGGTTAGTATTTAAATTCACTTTCAATAAAATTTATTTGAAAAATACGTTTTCATATATTAAATAAGTAGGGCCAATGAGTGTTAGCACAAGTAGTTAGGTTTAAGGAATTTGAGTTTGTAAGACCAAATTCAAATCCTATCAATGTCACTCTTAGTGAGCAATCTATAAATTCTTATGTAAATCCTAAATGAATCTTAGATATGCCATGATCTTAAACGGAATAGTCATCTCTGACCTAAACTTATATATATAATAAGTAGGTTAAATAGTGTGAGAGTTAAAACTGCACTCAACTATTACAAAATATAACATTCAATACACAATTTAAACATAATGATCGAATCTAGAATGTTACCAAACAAATAATCTATTCAAAAAAGTTATTTTGGGAAAAATTATACTAAGGTTAAAGTAATATATTAGAAAATTAGAAAGCGGATTGGATGGTATGAAGTCCAGGCCTTGAATGTTGAAGTTTGAGTCCAACTCACATTTTAAACGTTCTTAATTTTTTTTTTGGTTCAAATCCATCTTTCGAACTTAGTATTTTAAATAAACCTTCGAATTTGGGTGGATAACATGATTCTTAAACAACTCTAATAAACCCTAATTTAATTAGATGATTTACTTGATTTCCTTGAATAAACCTTAATGTTTGACCAAATTGAAATTTTCTTATAACTTTTATAATTTATATTTTAGTCCATATCTTTTTATATATTTATATTTTTTCTCACAAATTATTGTTATTATTATGTAGGCATAATGATAAAATTACCTCCAACATTTGCACAAATAGTCACTTTATATATTATTTTTTAATATTTTATCCTCTAACATTTCAATATTTTATCAAAACATACATGTGGGATGAAAATTGTTAGTAAACTAACAATTAATACATTTGCTGACATGACATTTTTACATATCTTCAACTAGTGTGTAGTATATGTCACATCATTACTTTAGATGACATGACACATATCATATCATCACTTTGGGTAACGTGTCATGTGTCATGTTATCACCCTCGTTGATTTGGCATGTCATGTCATCATTTTAGTGATATAACACATGTCACTTCAGTATTTTGGATGGTGTGGCACATATCACATTGGTAACATGAATTGACCGATAGTCAACTAATGGTTTTTATCCAACATAATCTGTTTTAGCAAAAATTGAAACTTTGAAAGTAAAATGCTCAAAAAATCTAAAAGAATAAAAGACAATGTAACCATCTCAGACCGATGTGGGTGGTTCGATCTGATTTTGGGTGTCACATTAGGACCACCGGAGCAAAAATCTCAGAAAAATTAAAATTTTGTTAAAACATGTAAAACCATAAAATCAATTTATAATACAAAAGTAAAATTTATCAGTATTCAAAAATAAAACATATTTTCATACTTGTATATATAACAAAGTACAACTTACATTCCCCCTAATCACATGCACCGTACTCCACAAGCAACGCTGGTGGAACTCCCCTAATAAAGTCGATAGTTGCACTTGTACGATTCTTTTAACCTGAAATGGTGAGTAACAGAGTGAGCTTTAGAAAACTCAGTAATACAATACTACCAGTTGATGCTACAGGACATGCAGATAAATGTAGAACGATAAAATTTCCTTATTGAATTAGACGTATACGAGTTTTCGAGATAAGCTGGGGTTCAACTGGTAGTTTATCGAGTAGAAGCCATGGAGATCTTAGTTCACAAAAAACATTCATAGTATCAGGTTTTCAGGAGATTGATTAGAATGTCTAGTGTGTTCCAACCAAAACCAGTGAAAAGATATAAATCTTTTTAAAACAGTAATTGTTTACAACATATTTTCAAAACCATAGTAGAACCCTCCAACCGAACACCGTTATGCAGTTCCTCATAAATGCATCCATAAAGGTTTACCCTAAGCACACAACAAAGGGATCCAACCTAAGGGAATGCCTTGGGGCCTGTAGACCTACCCAAGGGTATCCTTAGGTTCGTAAGGATTTACCAGCTGGATCAACGTTGTACCTCCATACTCCAGAATCCTACCCATATAATAATCCAGTAGAAATCAGTTTTAGTCGTAAATTGTAATATTTGGATCGTGATCCAGTAATATGACAATGTTGTGATAATGAAATAAATCATATAACTGATCTCCACCTGTACAACATAAGTAGTCCTATGATTAACCCAATGGAGTGCCTTGGGGCCTAAGAGCCTACCCAAGGATCACCTTAGGTCTGTAAGGATTTACCAGCTTGATCAGAGTTGTACCTCCATAATCCAGTCTACCCAGATACTTTCACAATAAAACAGTTCAAGTAACAACCAATGAAACAGGAAACCATAGTTCATAACTTAGTAAATTTCATGATTCCATAAATCAGAAACAATTTATATTTTTGGTGAAAACCGAAATCGGAGAACACATACCATGTTGCAATGGTTTATAAACCAGTAAATCAATAATTTCATTAAAACGCATTTCAAAACATATAAAATTGTCATGTAGTACATATGGAATACACTAGAGGATCTAAGTATTCTTCAGAAGCACAAAATAGTTATTAAGAAAACGTGAAACTTATATACTTTGACTCGATTCTAGGAACGAAGTCTAATTGAAGGGATCGATTACTAATGGATCTAATCAGACATTTAAAGTTGATACTTTAGAATCCCGCTATAATCCAGGTGCATCGGGAAGGTGTTCAAGAACCTTTATATAGAATAATTCTAGATTCAGATTTACTATGAGTAATTCCATTACTCAACAATCAGAGGTATTCAGGATTATGAATTAAATTATCAGGATTTTAAGTCCAATTGAACCAAATGGGGTATTCAGGATCCTTTGCATCTAAGTTACTTGTGTGATCAGATATGACTCGAGTGATTTGAGCTAGTAAGGGAGAAACGAAGATTCAAGATATTTTCAATCTGTGTCGATCTATCGGATTATCGAAATAACTCGAGCTAACAACTCTCAGAACTAACGCATGTCGACTGGTCAATTCATTGCCCTTCCAGGGTATTCACTCTTTAATACCAACAATTGTTGGCCATAGATCATCTTCTGAACCACCGCTGAATAGATCTTAAGGAGAAGAACATATATCCCAATGATCTTTATTTCATTTCTACATTGCAACAATATCAGGAATTGTCGATGTACTTTAATTCGTGGTTCAAAATCCATAGGGACAATAAAACATATAAGATACTCAGTGTTTTTAGACTTATCCAAGTTATTAACTTAATTCAATTAGTATTCAAATTTATCCTGGTCGCTTAGGAGTTCCCTGAGTAATTCTGTCATTTCTGCAAATTTGAATACATACAATATTTTCATTCCTTTAACTTGGTCAAATAATATAGTCATATAGGTATTCGAGGTTGATTTATTCATTTCAAAACTTGAGGGCATTAGTCATTCCAGGTCTTGAAAATACTTTAGGTTATTGTACACTTTAGGGGTATTTTGGTCATTTTACACTTTAGGGCATTTCTATAAATCCAATATAGATCCAGAATTTAAATCGATGATTCCAAGGTTCAAGTGAATCAAGATATGAGCTTTTAGGTTGTCCACATTATCATAGTTATACATATTGTTTTTTACTCTTTAAGGGTATTATCGTAATTTCATTCAATTCCGTCAGTGGCATTACTTTGGGTAACGTAGGCTTGAAAGTATTTCAGTTCTATTAAAGTTCAGATTACTTTGCTCATTTTCTCACTGAAGGTTAATTTCACCACTAGGAAAGTCTTGGTACTCTTCAATACAAGGGCATTTTCATAATTTTACCCCTTAGGGCTATTTTAGTAACGTATTATCCAAATATTATCCGTATTTAACTTTAAAAGAAATTAATCAAAATTTACGGATCTTGAAGTCAATTTATTCATTATTGAATCACCAAGCTTATTATTATTATTTACGATTGATTTTCCACTTTCTTAAGCGAGCCATATAAGTTCTATCCGGTTACTGACATTTTATAGTATTCGGATCGAGTTTAGGAAATAATCACTACATATATGTGACCAATTATACTTATCCATATAGGAATCAATACTAACATGTTTCATAAAGCATGAAACAAGTAGTAATGTATTACCTCAGTTTCCGTGCCATACCGATCGACCATTTAACTCCATTCGATTGCCCTCAAACTTTAATTCAACTTCCAATAATCCCTTGGATACAAAGCTACCCAATTTACGTCAGAAACTGAACTTAATTTAAAAACCATATTGAATCCGAAGGTAAATCTCTGAAAAACGGCTTACCGGGTGCAAATTTGGAAAATGGACTTCGGATTCAAACTTAGGACGTCGAAAAGAATAAAATGAGACTTTTTCGAAAAAGTTGACTTTTTGGTCAAAGTCAACGGTCAACGGTTAAAGTCAATGGGTTGACTCGGACCGAGTTAACTAGGTGACTGGACCGGACCAGGCGGGTCGGGTTGACCCGATTCTGGAAATTTCTCTAGACCAAGACAAGCCCCACGTGCATCGCCGGCGTGTGGCAGTGCGTGCGGCAACAACAACGGTTGGGGCGATCGGCCGATTCATCCACGAGCTTCCACTAACCCCAATCAACCAATTTGAGTCCAAAAATTTCAACCAAAGTTATTTAAATAAACAAGAAAAGAATCAGAGAAATTACCCACACCGACGATCGAAAATTTTGATGGCAACAGAGTAACTCATGGGCCGGGTTTTGAGCGGACAGAGGTGGGGAGTCCGGTGCTCGGGGCGGTGAGGTGAATCGGCGAGCATAGCGATCAGAATCAACAAAATTCTGGCGGCGGGGCTTTAAAATCTGTGAAACTTCCAACGATTGGATCCCGACGAATGGCAACTGATCTGGTGTTTAGTGGTCCGAGCTAGAGTCGCGAGATGGTGGCTATGCAGCTAGGAGGGGCGATGTATTTCACCGCTAGCAGGAGGTGATTGAACGATGATAGAGCAGTTGTTTGGATCGATGTAAATTTCTGGAACTAGGTTATTTAACAGCTGGTTTTGATTTTGATGGGGACAATTAAATTTTCATTGACCATTAAAAATGGGCAAATCCAGGACTAGGTCCTTGGATTTCCAGCACTTCTAAAATTAACCCAAATATTTCAGAACTTTACAATTTGATCATAAATTTTCCTTATTACAACTTTAATTCGATATTTAAAATTAATAAATTCTTGCCCTTAATTTTGGGGTGTGACAGACAAAATGATTATTTATACAAACATTTGGAGGGTATTTTTGCTATTATATCTATTATTCATATAAGTATAAATAATTTTTAATATACACCAAACTATCTTGCAAACTAATGGAGTAAGAATTTATAGTGACGAAACACGTGCTAGAATTATATAAGCGTTGAAACCCTCGATTCCTTCTCCTCCCTTAGAAATAGAGGTAGAAATCCGATCATTCAGACAGGATTTGGGTTTGATTATTCTAGGTCTAGATTTTATTCGATTTAGGTTCAGTTTATGTCAAGTTGGATTTGGTTCGAATTTAGTTAGAGTCTGATCAGATCTTGTTCGAATTTAGTTAGAGTCTGATCAGATCTTGTTCGAATTTTGTTCGGGTCTATGAAAATTTAGTTCAGGTCGGATATTGGGTCCGGTCAAAATCGAATCATTTAGTTTTTAGTTTGGATTAACATCAGATCGATTGACTTCAGATCAGGTCAATATCAGATCAGTTGATTTTAGTTCGAGTCAACCATTAGATTTCTGGGTAAATTCTGATCGGTTTCACTTCGGGTCAACATTTATATTTTCGTAAAAACCTTTAGATTTGCAAGTCAACTGATATCGCTCTTTTTCGTCATAGCTTTCGGTATTTCTCTTTATTACTTATAATTCAAGAATTTTGTGTGAATATATATTGTCATATTCCAAATTCATAGCTATAAGTTTTAGTTTAAATCAATCAAATCAACAGAGTTTTAAAATCAAGAATTTTATGTTAATATATATTGTCACAGTTAAAATTCAGAGCTAGAAGTTATTATATTAGATATAGAGATAATCTTTTAACTGAGAAAAAAATTATATTAAACAATTAAAGTACTACTAGAAGTGGTGGTTAAGTAGTAGTATAATATAAAATGAGAATAAAACATACATAATTTTATTATTTATCAAAGTTCTAAACAGAAATAAATAAATAAATAAATTATTCATTCACTTAGACTCAATTATCAGTTTAAAATCAGGTCGAATCAGTTCGGATCAAGTATAAGTAAACTAAATTAAGTTGTTTTGGGTTTGGGTTACTTTCGATTTGTTTGGTTCGAGTTGTTTTCTGACAGATTACTTTCGGTCCAACTAAAATTCGGGTCGGTTTTGATTTGATATGTGTTATTTCGGGTTCCAAATCAATTTTGGGTCACCTTATTCGGATCTATATCGAATTTCATGCCAGATAAATCATTCGGATAAACAGATATGGGTCAAATTTGTCAAGTCTACTTAGAAAGAGAAAAATGTAGTGTATATTTTGATATGCAATGACGTGATGATAACATAAAGTTTATTATTATTTTTGTTTTAATTCAAAAATAATTAGAACAGTGAAACTTCATTCATAAACTTCAATTCTTCTAGATTTCTGGACTTCTTTCAAGCTTCCTAACAAATATTTGTGACATAAATTTAAGATTTTCTTTTTATTAATATGGGGTAATTATAAAAAAAGAAAAACTTATTTAGACCATTTTTTAACCTTTCCAAAAGTCTTTTGTGACAAACTTTGACCTTTTCCGAGTTTCCAAATAAATGTTTGTGACATTTTATACTTTTATATGATATAATAATGGATGAATTTGCCACATTTGACAAAAACCGTTAAGTACCATTAACGATAAATATTGTTGATCATTATTAATTAATATTTTATTTTAAATAATTTACCTTTAATTTTTAACTAATTTATAATTATACGTTGAATTCTTTAGAATTTTAAATTTTTATAAATTAAAATAATGGCGCTCAACGAGCTCGTCAAGCGTTATAGAATTTTCCTATAATAATATAGATTGGATTTTGATTTAGTTGATATTATTGTTATATTATGATTTAATATACAATAACTTTAATATAGAGATTTTTATATATAATATTCAAATTTAGATATTAATATGCAAATATTTATTATTAAATTTTTTTTATTTAAAGAAACGTTCAACTTAGTCAACAATTTTTATAACAGGTCGTTAAAAGTTCTTAGTTGATATATTTCATTTTTTATGGGTTGTGAGTTTAATACTCATTAAGAGCATAATTCCCTTTCTCCCTCTCCTAAGTACAAATTACAAAAAAAAAAAAATCAAACTTACAAAATTCTCATATTTAATGAATTATGATATCTCACATTGAATTAATTCATATTTAAATTAGAATAATAATGCTTGAATTTAATTTGGATAAATTTAAATAAGACGCACTGAGGTATTGGCTGAACCAACATATCTCATGATACAAACTAATGTGCATGTAAAACATAGAAGGTGAAAAATGACCAAACATTCTGAGGTGAGCTTTACTTTAAAATCATACATCGTAGATGTTAACATTTTAAAAAAAATCATCTAATAATAATTAGAAATTGACTGGTAAAAAAAATCAATATAAATCATTTTAAAAACATATTCGTTCTCTAGATAATTAACTTTTGGATAAAGTATACAAATAGTCCCTCAACTATAGAGGATTGTTTAGTTGAGTTTTCTAACTATTAAAAGTTACAAAATGATCCACCGACTATAAAGCACAACTTTGTTGAGTCTTCTGACTACTAAAAGTTATAAAATGATCAACTATTCCTATGTTCCGAACTTATCTTTTTCCGTTAAAAAATTAACGACCGTCTGAGATGAGCATTAACATGTTGATTGAGATATGATAAAATATGGTTTCAGAATCATTTTAGTTGTATTTTGTGAATCAAATCTCCATTTATATTATGTCGTCAAGCAATGCTTGAAACATTATGCTGGCTAACCAGTGTTTGAAAGCAACGGCAATACCAACAGACATCATTAAAATATGATTTTATTATATCTCAATCAACAAGTTAACATCCAGCTCAGACGGACGTTAATTTTTTAGCGAAAACAAGAAAATTTTGGAACATATGAATAGTCGATGGACCATTTTATAACATTAAATAGTTAAAAGACTCAACAAAACAATGTCTTATAGTCAATAAATCATTTTGTAATTTTTAATAGTCAGAAGACTCAATAAAATAACGTAGTATAATCGGGGACCGTTTGCGTACCTTACCCTTAATTTTTTTATACATGTATTACTTAGTCTCTTTCTTGTCTTAAATCAAAGTATATTCAACACTTAAGTATACTTGATCTCATTTTTTTAACATATCGACAACAACATCAACCGAACTAAACTTAGTCAGTTTAGATAAGTATTTTCTAATTTTCTTATCCAAAAGTTATACAGAAGAAGGAATAACTCATTTTAATTGTTTTATTTAAAAATTATTAAAAAAAGGTATGAAAAGATAATAGAGTTTTTATAATAATATTAATTATTACTTAGATAAAAGGAAATTTTAATAGTTTCTCAATTAGTAAGTCAGGAGTTTAGACAGGTAAAGGTGGATATAGTTTTCATAATACAGATCTTATCAGTTACTAGAAAAGCAAAAGACAAGCATACTTTGCTTTAGAACTATTCTCCTCCCATTATCTTTAAGAGATAATGCCAAAAATTAACCCAATAATAATTAAACGGTCATTTTAGTTTTTTCTTTTAACATTTTAGCCCCCAACGTGAAAGTTTCACATTGGGATAAGAGCTTTTATTATCTAAAATAAAACGTTGAAAGTTAAAATGTCAAAAAAAAAAGGACAATAATTATTTTATTAAATGTTATGGACTTTTTTACCCCAAAATAAAATATTAGGAAGCCAAAATGCTCTAAAAAATCGAATTGGAGACAAAATGACCATTTTTAAAAACCTTGGAGACTAATTTTGGCATTATTCTTTGTCTTAACTAAATCAAACTTTGCATTCACACAGGTATTCCCTATTTTTCAACACCCACAATGTTCCCAATATTCTTTTCCCACCATTTGCATATATGCACTAACAATGAAAAATGAGCATATGGAGCAAACGAAGCTGTTCTCTCTATCATAAAAACCTGTTCATCTATGGCCTAAACAATGAAAAATGAAAAACCCAAGTGCATGGCATGCGGACGCTTCATCCGACTACCATTCTCCGCTTTAAACTTAGATGGCAAATCTTAAACATTGAGCCTAACACAGAGCTAAACCTAATAACTCAACAACAGCCATAATTCTCATTTGCATACTATAATCTTTGGGGGGAAGGAGATTAGAGGTTATCTCTATCACACAAGTAGCTATGTTATTCAAACTATCACAAGTCTATGTTAACCAAACTACTTATTCCCTCAGATATACCTATGGCATCCAATACATATATATTTTTGATAGGAATATTAGGCCTCATTAAAAACAAGCATCCAATACATATTCGAATATGGTATACAATACGATCCTCTGAGTACATAAAAAAATAGAAGAAATCCCATGGTAGACATGTAATGTAACTATATCGGAGACTCCTGAAACTAGATGATATTGATAACATGGCACAGCAAGATCGATTTCCTCTACATAAAACTAAAGCTCAATTTGCAAACTACAGGCAAACAAGAACAGAAACAAATCCACATTTGACATAGTAATAAAAAATTGGAGTCAAGGAAAAGAAAACAAGTATTGGAATTATCCATGAACTTCAAATACCAGTGTAAGATGATACAAAGCATGCTAAAATGTGAGCTTATTAGATAATTCAAATGTTCAACAAAGTACCTCTCATCCTCAATTTTCGCCACATTTCATCTCTTCGAGCGCACATTAAGCAAGAAATCCGTTATCACCGACTCAAAATCCACATTTGACATAGCAATCAAAATTGGAGTCAAGGAAAAGAAAACAAGTATTGGAAAAATCCATGCACTACAATTACCAGTGTAAGATGAATTGATACAAAGCTTGCTAAAATGTTAGCTTCTTAGTACTTCAAATGTTCAACAAAGTACCTACGATCCTCTATTTTCGCCACATTTCATCTCTTCGAGCGCACATTAAGTAACAAATCCGTTATCACCGACTAGAAATCCACATTTGACTTAGCAATCAAAATCGGAATCAAGGAAAAGAAAACAAGTATTGGAAAAATCCATGCACTACAATTACCAGTGTAAGATGATACAAAGAATGCTAAAATGTGAGCTTATTAGAACTTCAAATGTTCAACAAAGTATCTCCAATCCTCAATTTTCACCACATTTTATCTCTTCGAGCACACATTAAGTAAGAAATCTGTTATCAATGACTCGGAATCCACATTTGACATAGTAATCAAAATCGGAGTCAACGAAAAGAAAACAAGTATTGGAAAAATCCATGCATTACAATTACCATAGTAAGATGATACAAAGCATGCTAAAATGTTAGCTTATTAGAACTTCAAATGTTCAACAAAGTACCTCCGATCCTCAATTTTTGCCACATTTCATCTCTTCGAGCACACATCGATTAAAAAATCTGTTATCACGGACTCGAAATCCGGCATTTTCGAGTACCCCGGAAAATAATTGACATCAATGACCATGTAATTATCCTTGTTTTTGATATCCCTAATCACATCAAAGTTAAACAAATTCAACCTCAACTCCTCCTTTAGCCCTTCCACCAACTCCTTTACTAGATTTTCCGGGGGCATTTCCGTCTTTTCGAACTCACAACCTTCGGCACCGCCACCAGCAGCAGTCAGATTCGAAACCTGTGAAAACGGCAGCGAACCTTGCAAATTTACAAGTTTCTCCTCCGAAATATCAGGCAACGACTTCCGTTTCACGCACCGGGAATATTTTCCGGCAACGTAGACCTTAAAGATTACGCCACCGTGATTAACAAACTCCTGTAAAACAAACGGCAGCGGTAAGTTCTTTAACCCATCTTTTTCGAAGACGAGATGCATTTTATGCGACGTCTCACTACCGTCCGCGTCTAACGGCTTCGCGATCGACGGGAAGTTGATTCCCAGATTTTCCGAATTCGTAACTTCCGTGATGGTAATCTGTTTGGGGACTCCGATGTTGCTTATTCTCAGTTTTGAAACAGTTTCGAGCATTGAGATTCTACTGTGGAGAATCTCGATGGAACCTGGGGAGTCGATGATGGGGATGTTAGGGTTTTGGGAAGCGAAGTCTTGAAGATTTTGTTTCCAATCGGAGTCGTACAACTTGTGGAGGATGCAATCGAACGGTCCTTGTTGGATCAAAGGTTTGCTGGGATCGATTTTCGTCAAAGTAACCCCAATCTGGGAGGCGTGGGAAAGGAGGGAAGGTAGGATGAAAGTTTTCTCCTTTTTTGGAGTTAAAGCATAGCCGACTTGGTAGGGTTTTGAAGAAAGACTGGACATCTTTGAGAGGAAGGTCTGTTTGGAAGATGAGAAAATGGAATTGTGACTGCAGCAAACTGAGAAAATTTATCAGCTTCAAAGCACGATGACAAGCACGTGGGAAGTGAAATCTAATTACGACATGGGTACAGCTGATCCAGACTAACTTACATTTTTGTTAATTTAATCTTTATTTTTATTTATTGAGATTAATATATATTTTAAGATGGCTCTTCGACGATTTTTTCCAAAAATTATCTTTAAAAATTTTATTTCATTATTCTGGCGTCACGTGTGGTAAGGCGCGACCATGTACCTCGTTTTATGCTGACATGACGATGTGTTGGGCAAGTCGCGGTGTATGGGTCGCGCCTTGTATAATTGTATATGTTGTTCTCGGCTTTAAAGCGTTTCCTCTCTGCTATAAATACCCTCTCCCCCGTAAACTTTCACACAACAACTGTACAACCGAAAAATTAGTACAATAATCCTTTCAATTCGAAAATATCACCCGACAATCCTCTTATATTTGATTCAGAAGTTCGATCGATCTTTCGTTATAAGGAATTATTTTTATAATTATATATGATTATTTGGAAAAAAAATATTATACTAATTGTTTTCAATTAATTTTTGTGGTTGTAAAATTGGAAAACGGGAGCATATGTCGAAATATTTTTACCGATACAGTAATAATATAAAATTATATTATTTAAATTATTTACGTTTTTGTGTAAAAATTGTATTTCCTTATATTTTAATTTATATATTATTTATTTAATTAGACTTATTTCAGGTTTATTTTTTACAGATATAAGATTGTCTCACTTTCAAAATCTAAGAATGGCGCGGATTTCAGCCATTGTCTATTATGATGGAGAAATTCGGGAAGATGAAACCGACGTTATTTTTGCATCAAATCATTATGTTAAAATATCCTTCAAGAAAAACGTAACTCTTGAGGAGCTGATAACGATGATTTCAAGGAAGGTT
The DNA here is from genome assembly GCF_006381635.1 of Hibiscus syriacus. Lineage (NCBI taxonomy): Eukaryota > Viridiplantae > Streptophyta > Magnoliopsida > Malvales > Malvaceae > Hibiscus > Hibiscus syriacus. Next base: position 1,330,419 of record NW_024062572.1, read on the forward strand.
TATGTTGGAAGTACTAGAAGAATGTCGTCGCTTCAGTACATATTTCCAACATCATTGTTGCCATTAACTTATACAACGTTCGAACTATCGAACAATGATGATGTTGAAATGATGGTTGATTCTCAAAATAATTATTTAGAAGTCGCTACCTAGATGCATGTAAAGTTTGTTGAAGTGCGTGTTGTTCGAGGTTTATCATTAAGCTCCCACTATGGGCTAGCTGAACAAGCTGATCAAGTTGACAGCCCGACTACAACAATGTGTAATGATTTTAATGCCATAATGGGAAATCCGCATCATGGTACCGTCCCATCAACTTCAATGGGGAGACATTCATCAACAACTCCTTACGATATGTACCGAGGTGGGTCCACGAACAATCCGTATGGCAACATCGCGTCTAGTTTAAGGGGAAGACATTCATCTGCCAATTTCTTTGACCTTAATATGGAGATGCCCTCGACGCAACAATCTGTGCAGTTTCTATTTGACATGATGGCTTCAAGCTCCAGGGAAGCCATTCGACTGCGATCTTTTTCGATCTCAATGTCGATATGCCTTCTAGTTCAAGGGGAAGGCATGCAAGTAGTAGGTTCTTCGACCTAAATGTGGAGAGCATGGAGGAACCATCATCTTTACCAGAATAACCGCTTCGTGAGCCAGGTGCGGATGGTGCTGAGACTAGACTATTCATTAACCTAGAATCACCGCAGTTCAACTCCGATGATGATGATGATGTAGATGAAGTTCCCTCAAATGTGGCACAAACTGAGCTTCCAGCACACATATATGAAGCTGACTATGGTGCAATGTACGGGTCAGAATTTCCGGATATACCTCATCTCGGTGGCTATGGATTTTACTCATCAATAAATAATGGTGAGTTATCTTTAGGCATGGAGTTTTCAAGCAAAAAAGAAGCGATGATGGCTATAAAAAATTACAATATCCGTAATTCTGTTCAATCCAGAGTCGCCCGCTCTACGAAAGAAAAATATGTATAACACTATGCCCGACGTGAAAACGGATGCAATTGGATGGTTCACGTATCGAAGAGGAAGAGAAAAAACAATATATGGGAACTAACGGTATACAACGGTCCTTACACATGTTGTACTGGAGGGATCAACCAAGATCATCCCAACTTGACTCTAAAGTGATCTGCCAAGCCATCATGCCCATGGTAAAAGCAAGCTCACATATAGTTATTGCTGTGTTGATTTCAGCTATACAATCGCAGTATGGGTATTTCGTCTCATACAAAAAAGCATTGATGGCAAAAAAGAATGCCATTAAAAAACTTCACGGCGAATGGGATGCATCTTACAACGAACTTCCAAGTTGGTTTAGGGTGGTGTGGAGGTTGAATCCTGGGATAATTGTGGACTTCGAAACCTCTCATGCATACCATAATGATCGAGTTCTTCGTGATCGATGCCAATTCTACCGGGTATTTTGGACTTATCCACAGTGCCTTCATGCTATCAAATACTGCAAGCCTGTGGTCCAGATCGACGAGACTTTCTTGTATGGAAAATACAAGCAAGTTTTACTATTGACAATTGTCCAAGATGGTAATCGCAACATTCTTCCTGTTGCTTTTGCTCTTGTTGAAAGAGAATATACAAATTCTTAGGTCTTTTCCTCTAAAACTTACGTTTATATGTTATCACGAGGGAGAAATCTGTCATTTCAGATCGCGGAGCTGGGATCAAAGCAGCAATGGAGTCTTTAGGTCCAATGTGGAAACCACCCTTTGTCTAACATAGGTATTGTATCCGATACATTACTGCGAACTACCATGGAAGGATCAAGAAGAATGATGAGCATCAATTACTTGTGCGCATGGGTAAGTGAAACTGCTGTAGTTTTTTTTCTTCTTTCAATCAATTTCATTTTTAAAGCATCAATTACTTGTGCGCATGGCTAAGTGAAACTGCTGTAGTTTTTTTTCTTTCAATCAATTTCATTTTTTAAAGAAACAAAGTTAGTAAGTTATACATTTTATGCTCAGATTACGAACTACTACCTCGAACATTTGAATCCATGTTTCAAGATTTGCGGGCGAATAACGAGGAAGGATACGATTACATCAGCCTCATCGATAAGGAAATGTGGACCAACGCATATGATGGTGGATATCGATATGGACACATGACGACCAACTTGGCTGAGGCAATCAATTCGACCAAAAGGGTGCACGTCACTTACCTGTAGCGGCTTTGGTAAAAACTATATATTTTTGTTTGGGGGCACTTTTTGCGAAGCTCGGGGGACAAGCTCAAACATGGATGCAAGGCGGTCATGTCTATCACCCTATATTATTTAAAGATCTATAAAAAAACAATTGTTGCATCAAATGGAATGTTTGTAACAAGCTTCTCTATAACGCATGAATTGTTTCGTGTCACAGAGTTGCCGCGACCTCTTCAAGGGATTGAAGTTGTGTCGTTAAGAGTAAATATACGGTACAGATGGTGCGACTGCGGGTTTTTCAAGCTCTGAATTATCCATGCTCTCATGTGATAGCAGCTTGCTTGCATACCTGTCAAGACTATAACCGTTTTTTGGATCCCGTATACCTACTATCAGAAGTGTTTAAGGTATACGAATTTGAGTTCTCCCATAGGTAATGACAGAGACGCTGATGATGTTCAAAATTGGGTTCCAATTGTACCAGATCTGACTTTATTGAGGGAGCATGGTCTTCCAAAATCCACTCGAATTCATTGTGATATGGATATTCAAGAAACATGTAGACACGACAAAAAACATGGGCATTGTAGAAACTCAGGACACACTAAAAGAACATGTCCACTTATTTTGTCATCAAGTAACCATTGATGAGAAATTGATGTAGTTGTTGTTTATCAAATAATAACCACTGATAGTTAATGTCATTTGATAACCACTAATGACGATTAAAAAACAATTAAATGAAAACGATATTCGACGTTGCCGTTATATGTGATTATAATAAAAGAGATAATAAGTGACAAACTTAAGAAAGTTATCAAACACAATTATTAAATTTTATTCAACTAATAGCAATTTCGTATTTTAATATAATTTTAAATACAACAAACTTACAATAAGTATTAAATGGTAAATAATAAAAAAATTACAATAACTAGTATTAAATGGCAATAAACAAAAATAACAAAAATAATTAATAAAAAGTCCAAAAAAATTAACAAAATAAATTAAGTATTAAATGATAAATAATAAAAAAAAATTACAATAAAAAAGTCCAATAAAAAAGTAAATACAAATATAATAAAATATAAAAAACTATCGATGTCTGCGGTGCGAATGTGTTCCGCAGGGCGGTGGCTGTCGGTCTCGATGAGGATTTCTTCGTATAATTGGTTGTGACTCCTCACTATCATCATCATCACCATCATCATATTCGTCGTCGTCAGGAGCAGAGACATTTTATTGATGAGGAACTGATCAAGATGTAGCACCTCCATAGAATAAGGTCCCTAGAGGTGTATGGTTGACTAACCCATCGCTCATAAAAAACTCAGAAAACTCAGAAAATACAGACATTGATGAATGAAAAAACTGTACAAGAGGTGTCTGTGCGGCGACCATCGATGATGAGGATGCACCCGCCAAATAAATAGCATATGAACCTCAAGTTGGATATGCAAACATAGACCCATATTATCCTCCAAGAGGGGTCATATAACTCTTTGACGGTGGCGGCGGTGACATCTGGTAAGGGAAAGATGGCAGCGACATCAGATATGGCTGCGGGGTGTAAGTCGCTGCAGATGGTGGTTGCTGTGAAGGTTTTGGTGGTGCAGCTCTTGACGAACCAAAAACACCTGCTCTTCGTCCATGAGTCGGGGGACGATGGGGTTGTGACGGTGCACGTCTCTGTCGACATCGATGAATACTCCATCCTCGTGCATCCTCAGAAAGCAGAAATAGTTTCCCATTGCTGTTAAACCACTCATAATAATCATCTGCAACCGTCAAGTCATCAACATAAATGGGCTCTCTATGGGTAAGGCGCCGATGTCGATCCTCTCACTTCATGACCCACTCATAATGCTTCACCAGCCAATCTGTATCCGTTTTTCCGCGTTGCTCTATGTTATGTAAGTCATCCATAGTACGAGGTGCTTCCAAAATTGGTTGTACAAAACCAAATTTTTGGAGCACGCGATCAGTGGGGTGCCACTCGACAATCGCATAACAGATCAGAGGGACCACCACCATCCAAATATCTTATGGTCCCCTCAACTCAAGTGGGATGCACATCCTCATATCATTAGTATAATATAGAGCTCATTCAAACTAAAACAAATATATATAATTATTTTCAAAATAATAATCTAATTATATAACTATAATACAAAATTAATTTTCAAAAATTAAAATGCATACCTCTATGCCAGCCTTCTGATCAATTAGCAGCTTGATTATTTCTAATTCATCAGGTAGATCCCGATGTTTTTTCCTATCAATAGACTACCTATTCAAGGAAATTTTTTTTATTATACACTGGATAAAATGATCAATATACAAAATAAGTTTTGTAATTACCTCAATAGTAGCGGAAATACGAACGAGTTCTTTACAACATGATATAAAAAGGGCAAGCGATACCATGCCTAAGGCTGCAGAAGAAGGAGACATCCGTCGATAGCATTTTTCCTATAGTCGGTCGCTCGACACATCTCCCTATACAGGAATGCCAAAACCGCTGAGCCCCAACTCAGTGATCCGGCCAGATGAAAGTCACCAAGATGTCACAAACACATATAATGAACTTGGTTGCGTGATTTGTTTGACATCAGCAACCCTCCTATTAGCTACAGTAGTCCAGTTACTGTGTGCCATCCCTGAAATCACATCTCCATCCACTGAAACCCCAAGTGCATAGAAACATCCTTAAGCTTAATCGTGCACTCCCTGCACGGAAGATGGAATGTGTGGGTCTCCGGCCTCCACCGCTCCACTAATGCAGAAATCAGGTTTGGTTCTATCCTACAATGGCCTTAATATCTAGCTATGTGACCGAATCCAGCCTCGACTAAATATGGCCAGAAACGAGTAGATATCACTAACTTAAGGTTCCTAATAAAATGATCTAATATATAATCGCTCTCCTAAAATATTAATAATTACAAAAATTAATTTATAAACTAATAATCATGCATTAAATAAATAAATTATTATTAATAATTTAAATTAAAATAAAATGTAAAAATGTTACCATATCAGCATAATGACTCGATATATGATTTCCATCCAAACGAAGTAGACCGCCTTCTATTTTATAACTGCACAAAAAATTAATTAAATAAAATATTAAAATAATTAAATAATTAAATAAAATACTAATAAAATATTAAATATAATAAAATGTACATTAAGTTGAGAGGATTTGAGAGAAGTTGAGAGGATTTGGTGTGATGAAAATGATTGAGAATATAGGTATTTATAGGGGTGGGATGGGGGTGTGAACGGTCGGGGGTTGGGAAATTAATGGAAGGCGCGACTCATGCACCACGCTATCCTGACAAGTGTCAGACTGTTAGGAAGGCGCGGCCCATGCATCGCGCCTTGTTCAGCGTGTCGCCATGTCAGCATAATGCGCGGTGCATGGGTTGCGTCTTACCACACGTGGCGCCAGATCATCGTAAGGCACGGTGCATGGGTCGCGCCTTCCTGAAAAGGGTGTTAGATCAGGAAATGAAGTCGATTGGGTGTCTAACAGGGAAATAAAGTTTTTAAGGGTGATTTTTGGGGAAATTCACCTGGCTCTTCATCAGTATTTGGAGTGTTTTTGGTTCAACGATCCTTCAAGTTCGTTAATACATGTTGTAACATTTATTTTTCATATTTTCAAAAAAAAAAACATATTGTAACGGTCATTCGAGTGGTATTTGAATTACGTTTCGACTTAAATTAGTATGATGGAGCAGCCATCGATCATTTCGGGTTAGGTTAACTGGACACCTAAAATTCGTTATTTATCTATTTGCAAGTTACCAAAAATTAATCGGATTCGGGAGTTGATTACAATCAAAGAAGGATGAGCACCCTTGTATTGCCCTTTCAGTACCAACATGATTGCCCGGTCGTCTAAAATGAGCAAACTGAAATTTAAATTAAAATTTAAATGTTCGATCCAAATTACTTACCTTTGACGAATTTCGATGTTTTAAAATTGCCTAAAAATATACAATTAGTGTTAAATAGAAAGAAATAAAAAATAAAAATACTACAAAACAAAAAAATGGATTAAGAAACCAATTTATAAAATATAAAAGCAAATTAAAAGGACTAAATTGATTTAATTCAAAAATCAAAGGCAACATTACAGTTAGTGATCAAAATGAACTACACATCAAAAGTCCAAGGACTGGGGAAATAATTTGAAATTTTATTAATTACACAGAGCCCCTATAAATAGCCCAAAAATCACGAATTTTGTTGAAACAATTTTTCGAAAAGGGAAAGGGAAGGGGTCTCGTTTTGAAATAATTTTTGATGGCATGTTAATGATAAAACGTGGTTCAAGGAGTCACCACCAATATTTGATTAGCATGTGATTTGGCACCCGAAAACACATTTGTCATTTTAATAAAATATTAACTTTAATTAAAACGACAAACTTGTGGTATGCGTCACCAAAATTCGAGTTCAGGAGCCTGTTACGTGTTGGGAAGGATTAGCAATGAAATTTATAAGTTTGAGTCTAATTTAATTTAAGATCCCAAAAAAAAAATTTCTTTACATTTTTGGACGAAACATAATAATATTTAATTATTTCCTATCGATAAGAATAAATCTATCATACCTTGGAACAATCGATTCCTACTCCAATCGAAATAAAGAAATATTAAAATTTCATTCTAAAGTTCACTATTAATTCAAAATAACAACACCCAAAATAATTTTAAGAGTGAAAACGATAATATCTAATTATTTCCAATCGAGAATAAATGACCTTTCGTGCATTAAAACAATCATTTATTACCCCAATTGAAATAAAGAGATATTACTATTTCGTCTTAAATTTTGATATCAATTTGAGTGAAAACGATATTATCTAATGATTTCCAATCGATAATAAATGACCTCTCATCTCTTAAAGCAGTCATTTATCACTCAGTCCGAGATGAAAATATATTACTATTCTCAATATCGATTTGAATGTTATTATTTCAAAAATCTATTGGAAAACACATGCAAAAATAAAAAAAAATTAAAAGCATATCAAGCAAGTGATTAATTATTTATTTTACCAATATTTAATGAGAATAAGGATGTTCAATTATTTAAATATTTCGATACGAGACCTTAGATTTGATCTAACAGTCTTTTCTCGATGAATTTAAATAAAAGAACATGATATTTTTCCCAATCCCCCAATTTTAAAATGAATTCGATTTAGTTCGTGTCACTAAATGGGATATACGTTCATTTTAAATCATCGAAAGTAACTTTCTTATACGTTAAGACAATCATTTTACAATAATATTAAAATGAATGAATATTACCCTTAATCAATTTATTTCGAATTGAGTCAAATGATTCTTATGAGGGTATCATACAAAATTAATTAGGACTAAAATGAACTAATATGCAAGCAACATGCAAAAATAAAAATAAAAATAAAAATAAAAGTCGGACTAAAACATAAACATTCAAACCATCATGCCAAAATTAAAATAAAAATAAGGTATACAAGTGACTAAAATGAGCATTTTCAATATTAAGTGCTAAAATTACAAATAATAAAAATAAATAAACCATGGAGACTAAATTAAAATAAATTAAAATTACATGGACAAATTAAAATAAATACAAAAAATAGATTCGGATTCAAAATACAAATATGCATAAACTACTGGGACTATTTCCTAAATATTCCACTTTTCCTAGCCTAAAATATATATTCGATAAAATAGGAAAAAAGGTTAAATCATTCCATAACCATTTAAAAAAACTAAATAGTCACTACACATGACTAAACTGTAAAAACATGTTAAACATACAAGGACTAAACGAAAATTAAACCAAAAAATAAATAACATGCATAAAAGTGGGTAAATCACAAAAACAATCCCTATAGGTGATTAACATGTAAAAACACGACTAAACTAAGGGGACTAAATAGAAATTAAACCAAAAATTATAAAGCACAAACATAAATGGGTAAATTAAAAAATAGGTCCCTACATATGACCATTTTACAAAAACACGCATAACTTAGGGGACCTAAGTGCAATTTCCCCTAAAGTTTTCTATAAATACAACCTTTTTTCATTTTTTTCATTTTTTTATTTTTTTAAAGTTAGAGAGAGAAGCTCCCTCCTCTCTCTAGAAACTGGCATGTCACCAACCGCCGTCCCGGTGGTCGCTGGCCGCCACGCTGTCGTCGTCGTCGGTGGCTGTTGGCCACCAAGTTTCACGGGCTTACTCAGATCGACGCGGTAGTGACAGATCCAGGCTATTTTTTATGAAACACGACCCTCAATGCCCCAAAATAAGCCAAGATTCTCTCGGCTCCCACCGCCCGGATCTCCATCGTTCGTCGTTGGATCGAGCCTAAATCAAAGTTTGTCAATCCTGGGGACACACTGCACCTTCTCACCATTCGGATCTGCGAGCCGACTCTGTGAACACCGGTGACGTACCTAACCAAAAGTAACTCCCCTATTTTTTCTTTTTTTTCTTTTATTTTTTATTGTCAAAAGCTAAAAAAAATAAAACACCAAAACATACCTTTAAAACTTTCAACTTTTTTTTGAAACTGGAAAAGGAACCCCCTATAGAATTCCTTTTTATAATGGTTAGGGGTTTTATAACCCTGATTTACAAACATTTTGTGCCCTATTTTTGCTCTATGAATTCATTACAAAAATGTCTTTGCGTGTTAATTTGTGTTTGTGGTTGCTTGTGTTTGTTTATAACATGGCAGGGTATGGTGGTGGCGTGTTTGGTTGGTGGTACAGAGGTGAGGTAGTAGCATGGTGTTGGTAGTGTTGGTAGAATCCGGGTTTGGACCGGATTACTTGTTGGGCTTTGGGTATGGGCTTGTTGTGGTCTGGGTTTGGGCCGAATAATCTATAATTTGGGCCCATTTTTGGGTTGTTGTAATTGGGATCTGTAAGAAATAAAATAGAAATAATAATAATAATAATAATAATAATAATAATAATAATAATAATAATAAATGGGACGAAAATCGTTGTCGACATCTGCCCCTCTTTGCCCATTCATGTGTTAACAAGAATAGAGCAAAGAAGAAGAGACAACGAGTTTTCGTCCGGTTGACTTTGTGCTTTGAAATCTTATGAGGGATTTGCTCCACTTCTTTTTGAGGGAAAATCAGATATGGGATCGTCGATTCATTCCACTATTATTCAGTGAAGATTGAATCGAGGTAGACTTGTTCCACTATTACTTAGGGAATATCAAATCTTGAAAGAGAGGGATTTGTTACGCTTCTTCCTGAGGGAAAATCAGATATGGGACGTTGATTCATTCCACTGTTGCTCATGGAAGATTGAATCGAGGCAGACTTGTTCCATTGTTAATGAGGGAATATCAAATCTTGAAAGAGAGGATATGTTCCGCTTCTTCTTTAAGGAAAATAAGATCTGAGGAAGTTGATTCATTCCACTGTCACTCAGGTAAGATTGAATCGAGGTGGACTTGTTCCACTGTTACTCAGGGAATATCAAATCTTGAAAGAGAGGGATTTATTCTGCTTCTTCTTGAGGGAAAATCAGATATGGGGAAGTTGATTCATTCCACTGTCACTCAGGGATGATTGAATCGAGGCAGACTTGTTTCACTGTTACTCAGGGAATATCTAATCTTGAAAAATAAAGATATGTTCCGCTTCTTCTTGAGGTAAAATCAGATATGGGGAAGTTGATTCATTCAATTGTTACTCAGGGAAGATTGAATCGAGTTCAATTCATTTCTCTTATCTTTGAGAATTATCAAATCTGCAAATTAAATATTACCAGTTGTTAGTATATGTTTGAAATTTAAAAAATCATACTTGAAGATTTGGGCAATTCATAATTTGGATTTGAAGATTTGGATTTCACGATATGGATTTGAAAAACATTACCACGGTGGGCAATTCATAATTCGGAGGTCTCCCACGGAAGCTGCTCTCAACCTGGCGTTGGGGGCAGTCTACTATCCTACCTCCCTCTTACCCTATTACATATGGGAATAAGGGACAACTAATTTATAGTTGAACATTTGGATTTCACGATAATCTTTGAAAATCGATTTTTCTTGTGGAAACTTGTCTCACAACCACTGAATATGGGAGTCTATCTTTACTTGAGTGTCAGTTGAATCTCTCGCTTTTTAGGACTCTGAATCGATTACTTTTCAAAAATTTCATTTTTCGGAAAAGATTTAAATGAGAAACTTTGGAAATTGTTTTCTCATTTTTTTTGGAAAATCATGCGAAAACAACCTGCCCGAAAGACTTATAGAAGGCCCGACGGACTTATTATCTTGCTCGAGAGGCTTATAGATGACCTGAAGGATTTAAGCATCATGCCCGAGAGGCTTACTGATGGCCCAAAAGACTTACCAAATTTTAGAATAGTTTACTAGTTAAGAATTTTTTCTTACTTTTAAAAAAATTTCAATTTTCAGATTTAAGTAAAAAACTTTTCTCATTTTTTTTTGAAAAACATGTGAAAACATCGTGCTAGAATGTCTTATGGATGGCCCGAAGGACTTATCATCCTGCTCCAATGACTTACTGATGGCCCAAAGGACTTACCAACTTTGGAAATAGTTTACTAGGTAAGAAACTTTCCTTAACTTTCAAAAATTTTAATTTTCATATTTAAATGAGAAACCTTTCTCATTTTTCAAGAGATATGTGAAAACATGCTGCCCAAAGGTCTTATGGATGGCCCGAAGAACTTATTATCTTTCTCGAAAGACTTACTGATTGCCCAAGGACTTACCAACTTTGGAAATAGTTTACTAGGTAAGAAACTTTTCTTACTTTTCAAAAATTTCAATTTGCAGATTTAAATGAGAAACCTTTCCAGTTTTTTCTGAGATATGTGAAAACATCCTGCTCGAAGGTCTTATGGATGGCTCGATGGACTATCATCTTGTTTGAAAGACTTACAGATGACCCAAAGAATTTAAGCATCATGCTCGAAAGACTTATAGATGGCCCGAAGGACTTACCAACTTTGGAAAAAGTTTACTAGGTAAGAAACTTTTCTTACTTTTCAAATATTTCAATTTTCATATTTAAATGAGAAACCTCATTTTCCGAGAGATATGTGAAAACATCCTGCCCTAAGGTCTTATGGATGGCCCGAAGGACTTATCATCTTGCTCGAAAGACTTACAAATGAGACGAAGGATTTAAACATCATGCTCTAAAGACTTACTAATGGCTCGAAGGACTTACCAAGTTTGAAAATAGTTTAATAGATAAGAAACTTTTCTTACTTTTCACAAATTTCAATTTTCAGATTTAAATGAGAAACCTTTCTCATTTTTTAACCTTTCTCATTTTTTAACTTATAAAACGACATAATGGTAGGGCAACATGCCCAACTTCAAAGTAATTCTTCCTCTGTGGATTGTGTCCACCCTGCTCTTCAGGTTCTACCTCCTTAAACATGATTCCTTATATTTGAGGTTTTAATTCTAGCTTCCACTTGTTGGGATTTTAATACCATGAATCTTTCCTTTTTCTTGGAAGACATGTTAAAACCATACATTTATGTGTGAAATGCGAATACAATATAATGCATTTTCTTTTATGCAAATGATGTTATCATGAAAGCATAAATGCTGATTCAATTTTCCTTTGACTCCAATATAAGGAACCATGCCTTCCTCCTCTTGATCACTCTTCTATAAGGTTTACTCATATACCGATGTAGCAACTCAAAATTTTATGCTTGCAACTTCTGAAGATCTGCTTAATCATTTTGTGTATTTGTTTTCTATCTTTATTTCGGAGAATGTGTTTTCTCTCTCGAATTCTTGCTATGGTTGGAAATATGACCATGATACCCATTATGTCATTGACTCAATTACGCTGTCAGAGTTGTTTTTCCGGGATTCTACCATTAGTTAATACTCGACTGATTTGCTTTATAAGGTAAGCTATGCTCATTTTCAAGGTTTGTCCCTGACACTTCATGTTGTGAGACTCATTCTCAATGCCTTATTGGTTTGAACCTTGTTACCTCAACATGATATGGGTTCATGGTCATGCCCGAAATGGGTACTTTCATGACTCATTGTTGAAATCTTGAAGCCAAGGGAGGATTCATTTTCTTTTGAAGCAATGAAGTTTGAACAAAAATCAAACTTATCATCTCAAAATTATCTAGGTGTTTGGTTGTGGTCCCAATGTGGGCACTCATGAAGCTTTTGGGACATCATTATCAAAACTTCTTATTTAAAACTTGCTCAAACAAGTGATCAATACATTTAGTACAGGAATGCCCTGAACAAACAAGTGTGAAAAGTCTTATCCTTGAGTCTTCTACTCTGTCAGGTTTTTTTTGTTCCAATGGTTGGAGAATATCTCCCTTACTCCTATATTACTCTTATTTGAGGTAGAATAAGCCTCAACAACTTCTAATATCTCCATCATTCTCAAGAAATCAACTTGTTTATTTGCCCAGATCCATACATATCAGAGAGATGTCTTTGATGGGGATCAAATAGCTATCCTCACGTAGTTACGTACATGAATTCAACTCATATATCATTCCTTTTCATACACTTTTTAACAATGCACACGACTGTCAAGGTTTTGGGCTACTTCGGGTTCCCTACACTTTAAAATATCAGTTTAAAGTAATACCTAGAAATCTTTTGTTTTCTTTTGAACTATGTTAACCTACTTATAAGACGTCTGCAAATGAACAAAATTAGGGCCTGAAATGAGGAAATTGGAATTTTTACAAAGTCATCGTAATCATGGAAAAGATAAAAATCAAGAAATAAATTCAAGTGCCTTAAGCATCACCAGCATGAATGTTCCTGAACCAATCAACTTGATATAATTTGGAGCACTGAGATAAGCTTATGTCTAGAAGAACAAAATGTTGCCAAAATTGTATATGTGAAGCTATTCTCAAAATATCAAAATCTTATGGGTGTTTTACTTGCCCAGTCCTATCAAAATGTATTTGAGCCGCCCTTTTGGATTTTCACCTCAAATCCTTCATTTGGTATTAAAACGATCTTTGTGGATTCTCGTCTTGAGCCCCTTTAAATTTTCCTAATTCTCTTCCTTATTTATCATTTCTTTCTTTATTTTCTTTTTCTTTTTCTTTTTCCTTTTCTTTCTTTCTTTTTTCTTTTTTTCTTTTTTTTCTTTTTTCGACTGTGGTATTTCTAACTAGAATCAGAATTACTGGGCCTCTCAATTTATCTTCATCAATATCTATAAAAAATAACACTTCTCTAGAAAAGGCCTTATTGACAACATATGATATTTTCTCCCTTAGACACCTATTTCTCATGGAAATCCTTATGAATTGGCAAGATCTTTTCAATCAACAGATCATCATCTCAAAATTTTAAAGCCCGCTTTTTTTCTTCTGACACATCTGTCCATGACAAATAGCTTCTGACCTATTTTCTTCAATGAGGTTGAAATGATCTTGTTGAGCTTGAGCGCATTCAGCTTGGTCTTATGTCTATCTTTGTCAAAAATTGAAGTAACGGAATCTCAATCACAATAAGTAAGGATAAAAACCAAATAGGAGCAGCATTGTCCCTTGTTCGAGTACATACTGACGTTTAACATGCATACATGACGAAGGACAATTTCTTATGACAATTCTCATTATCATACCCATGTAATTTCAACCATTTTCTTTATATGGCCGCTCTTATCCTCATAGCGTAAACTTCAAATTTTATCATACTGTCAATGCTAAAGAACTCTAATCTATTGGTAAGAGGATGGTAGACGTATTGTCTCAATTCTTCATCCTAAATCATTCGATACCTCATCAGAATAAAGCTCTTAGGATTTGTCATCTAATTCAATTTCTTCCATAGTGGATATACACAGCAGGAACTCAGGGACTCATAATCATCAAGTGCACTACTAGTCAGAAAATTTGCGTTGGAACTTTCTTTTAATGCTTTTCAGGCTCACATATACGATGTCAAACAATATTTGTCATCGCCAATTTGTCTGTCAAAGTTGGTGACTCCATCAAGCACTTTAGAGGAACAAGTTTGGATATTAACCAAGTAGTATGGAAACATATAGTGTATGAGCCTTTGAGTATACTTTGGCACATCATGACTTATGGATCAACAATTATTGGGTCTCGTAATTGGTGAGCCTCTTGTCCCAGTACTGATGAGTCTCCCCTTCTTTCCAAACTTGTTATGTTGCCCCCACCGCGCACATCTCAATGAACTTTTGAAGGCTATCAAATAGAGGATTAATAATCTATCAGGAACTTGTGTACTACCACCTCTATATTCAATCCTGGTATGCTTGATAAGACCAGAGAGAGATGATTTTGACAACTTGAAGCAACTCCACAGATTCTTGGAAAAGTGTTACAAATCCTTAACTATCTCCTTTCTTATTCATTATCAGACTCAGAATCTTAACTTTTTATTCGTGAGATGAGACTTGATTACCTTGCTTTTCCACCAGCCTAAAAAATTTGTTAGAAACCTCATATTCTACCTCATTTTTACACTCATAGGTTTCTACTAAATACATGTCACTCAAAATTTATCGTACGATTAAAATTTAGAAACATTCATGTTATTAATGATTGAGGCATCTGCAAAGAAAATTTTGAATGAATATATACATTCGAAAAAGTAATAGACATTTGTATGGGATGAACAAAAGAATACTAATAATAATAGAAGTGTTAAAAATGATAAAGAATGTAAAGAATGACAAAGAATGTGAAAATGTATAAAATGATTATCACTTGAGAAATGAAAGAAATCATCTTTAATTGCAAAAAAAGTACAATTAACATAGTAGTCCTCACAAAAGATTCCTTAATGCTCGCGGGAAAAAACATAAGGGTTAATTCTAAATATTACTCTGAACTTCTTTTAAAAAACTAAAAAGAAGATCCTATGTAGACCAATTATTCGATTCTTTTTCATGGAAAATGTGGTCAGATACTAATCATAGACTTTTATTCCCGTCATTTTTAGGCATCTTGCTGAAGTGTAGCTCTGGATCCTCCATCGAATCTTCTTCCTCAGTTACATCTACCAACTGTGGTTCAATATTAACCTTCCCAAACTAGAAAGTATTCTTCTTATTCTCCAAAAGACTACCCTCTTATTTCAGGTTGGCCTCTTTCTCTTGTTATTGTCCCTTTAGCCTTTTATTCCTTGGTTGGAAATTGGGCCCAAATTTAGATCCAAAGCGATTGTCCTTGGTGATGATAGTTTTGGCTTGGTTCTTAATATATATTGCTGCTGTGATTGTTGTAGTATTCATCAAACTCTATAAATTATCTAAAGCCCCACTTGCCACAAGGAAATCTGATATAGGTGTTTAAAATGTCTTTAGGGTTATATATACCCAATTTAAACCTATAGGCCAATATCAAATTATATCCATTGGAGTCCTTTTACTTGGATATCCTTTACCATCCTCTTGCTCCATGTGTCCTTCACAGGATTTGACTATATTAATCTCTGTTGAGGCAAAGATTTATGGGAATTGAATCTTAACTCTTTTCTTTTATACCTTGCACCTCTGAATTTCTTGCTCTAAAGGATCCTAGAATTTTCCTTAATATTGCTAGGAACCTTAGTTGAGAAATATGGGGTTCCAATCTGGTTTATTCAAGGAACCTCTTTATAGGTACACTTCTCATTTTGAGGCCACTCTGGCTGGACATATCATGGTGTAATCAACCTGGATTTGAGCATTTCTGAATGCAATTTTTCGCATTAAAAATGGAAGGAATGGAACTGAAAGCCCTGAAATTTCTATTTTACTCTCATCTAATCCCCGACGAGAGGCTACTTAGTGATGACTTTAGAGATATAACTTGGTTGTCTTGACCAGATGATTGTGAAGGGTTAAATCATTGAATCATGGGGGATTGATCCTTCCTAGCTTTCTTGATCAGCATTGAGTATTTTTCTATGCTCCTCCTCTTTGAGTAAAGCTTATCTCTCAATTAGGAACCTTTATCTCTCATTACTCCTTCATTCATTACTGGTTCAGTGGGGCAGGCTAAGACCACATCTGATTTTTTAAGCTGGCTAGAGATATCATGCTCCTTAACAGGTACTTGATCCCTATCATTGTCATTTTGACTCCACCACTAACATCCATAATCCCATTCAAAGCCTTTACAATGGGATACTATAGTGGCTTCTCTCCATGGATCACAACATTCACCATCTCTATTAATTTGGACATTTTTATTCTCTTGATTCGTTCTAGAACCTTTTTGCTTGATCGATCATCTCTTGTTGGGTCTTTACAAGTTTCTCCTAGATTCTCTCGATCCTACTAATAAGTGCTAATATTTTATTCATCGCTTTCGATCTTTCTAGAGACACACCCTGGGTAACTGCAATTGGCTCTCATAAATTCTACCAAAGTACCCTTTATTAATATTTTTAATAAAGGTGAAAAATATGACTATTAATGAATAAAATGCAATGCATGGTGTTGATTCTGGACCGATTCCTTAGAAAACCGTTTTATACTAGAAACGAAGTTTGGTTACAAGGCTTAAACATATCACAGATGAATCTGAGCTACTTCTCTTAATTACTGGATGTGCCCCAGTAAATATAAAATCCTCTGAGCTTCTTCAGTCTCGGGCTCCAATCCTTCACTTGCAACATCAGCTTCATGTGATAAATTAAGCAAGTACTAAGCCACTCATTTAGCATGATGCAGGTAGCTCGTGATGAAGTCACCCCTTTGCTTAACTCTCCATTGAGCCTATTCCCAACGATGATGCCACCGTATAACTTCTTCATAGGGACTAATAGAAGTTCAGTTGCTATTCTCTAAAAATCTTAAACCATTGCCTCGAATTCAATCACACGCTTCTTTAAGCTTTCAACTTCTGCACGGTTTAAATGTTTTCTAAAATTTGGTACCGTCTTAAGATTGTCTCTAAACTCATGATTATACCCTTCAATTTCTCATTTCGGGCCCGACTCTCTTGTAGTTGTTGCTCTAGTGCACTCTTTTCTATTGAAAGTAACTTCGCCTGATGTCTACTATGCTTAAGCTCTTCAATGTTTTCCCTGACTTCTCTATCAGCTTGTTCAGGTCATTTTGACGGACATTGATACGAGTGTACCCAATCAGATCTGACACATACCCAGGCTGTAAATTGTCTTCATTCGTTAGTTGGGACTGCTCAGACCATCTCAGAATGTCTGTATTATCTTCTACCTCTTTTTGAATCATTCGTTCCATATTACTAGCCTTTTATATGGACATCGATCATAGATCAACACCAATGGGATGAATAGTGCAATGCAAGATGAGAACAAAATAAAACAAAAGGATAAGATAAAATTAGATAGTAATCATAAATGAATTAATCGGATATAATATAATTTGTCGATAAAACCTACCCCATATGCTTGCTACCCAATCATGCTTTAGTAGATCCTACCCAAACAAGATTTCTACCCACATGCTTTGTTTATAGAAAATCTTAATCTCATGCCATCTAGGTCACATGCTTATTCGAAAAATAAACCTAACTGCACGGTCTCTAGTTCGCATACATTTATTTGGGAATCAAAATCACACTACAACAATTAAAAGGCTCAAATAGGCTTTTCCTAGTGTATTCACCTCACGAGATTCTTATGATTTGGGTAAGGCTCTATATGGGTTCTAAGTTTACTACATGCTGGGTTTGGTTCTAAAGTAAGAGGTCCTCGAATTGTCTTTGCTAGTGCCCCCTTGGGCTGTCGAACCCTCAATCCTGGCCCATCACAGGCTTTCAGATTGAGTTCAATTCGAGATGATACACCTCCTTATGTCTATACGGAGGTGAAAACCATCATGAGGACCATAAGGCGTGAGCCCCAAGAGGGATTTACTATCCCGTACAGTGGTGAAAACCACACGAGGGAGTAGCTTCTCACTCATACTTAAATAGGGCAGAGTAGGGTTTTAGCTCATGTTACGCAAATGCAACTATGTAGTGTGTGAGGAAAATCGAAAACAAAACAAACAACACCAACAGAAGTATAAAAGCTTGAACAATTATCTCTGAAAACACGAACAAACAAGTTAGTATAACTATTTAGTGGTTAATCAAATCATAAACACTTATTTAAACCAAACAAGGGATCAAAAACCAAATTAGAACGAACTTGTAATTTTCATTTGCAAAGACAATTAATTAGTCGACTATTGTCCTGACTCTCTTAAAAAAATTTCCCAACGGAGTCACCAAGCTGTTGAAACGGTTTTTTGAAATGGGAAAAGGGGAGGGTGTCTCATTTCGAAATAATTTTTGATGACCGGTTAAATATAAAACCTAGTTTGATGAGTTGCCACCAATATTTGATTAGGGTGTGATTGGGCACCTGAATACGTATTTTCCATTTTAAAAAATATAAACTTTAATTAAAATGAAAAACTTACGGTTTGCGTTACCAAAATTCGAGTTCAAGAGTCGATTACATGTGGGGAAGGATTAACACCCCCACATAGTCCTAAATCGATACCTAGTCGATTAATTAGTTGTCTTTGTAATAAAATTTACAAGTTTGAGTCTAATTTAATTTAAGATTCCCTAAAAATAATATTCTTTCAATTTTTGGATGAAACATAATAATATTTAATTATTTCCTATCGAGAAGAATCAATATCTCATACCTTGGAACAATCGATACCTACTCCAATCGAAATAAAGAAATATTAAAATTACATTCTAAAGTTCACTATTAACTCAAAATAACAACACCAAAATACTTTTAAAAGTGAAAACGATAATAACTAATTATTTTCAATCGATAATAAATGACCTTTCGTGCATTAAAATAGTCATTTATCACCACAATTGAAATAAAGATATATTATTATTTCGCCTTAAAATTCGATATCGATTTGAGTGAAAACGATAATATCTAATGATTTCAATCGAGAATAAATGACCTCTCTTATCCTAAAGAATTCATTTACCACTCAGTCACAAAAGAAAAAAATATTACTATTCTCAATATCGATTCGAATGTTATAATTTCGAAAATATATTGGAAAACACATTCAAAAATAAAGCAAATTAAAAGCATATCAAGCAAGTAATTAATTAAGGATGTTCAATTATTTAAATATCTCGAGATGAAACGTTAAATTCAATCTAACAACCTTTTCTCAATGAATTTAATTAAAAGAACATGATCTTTTTCCCAATACACCAATTTTAAAATGAATTTGATTTACTTCGTGTCAATAAATGGGATATACCTTCATTTTAAATCATCGAAAGTAACCTTCTTATTTGTTAAGACAGACACTTTACGACAATATTAAAATGAATGACTATTACCCTTAATCAATTTATTTCGAATCGAGTTAAGTGATGCTTATAAGGCTATCATACGAAATTAATTAGGAATAAAATGAACTAATATGCAAGAAACATGAAAAATAAAAATAAAAATAAAAGTAGGATTACAACATAAACAATTAAACCATCATGCCAAAATTAAAACAAAATAAACTACACAAGTGACTAAAAGGAGCATTTTCAATATTAAGTGCTAAAATTAAAAATAATAAAAATAAATAAAACATGGGGACTAAATAAAATAAAATAAAATAAAATTACATGGACAAATTAAAATAAATACAAAAAAGAGATTCAAATTCAAAATAGAAATATGCATAAACTACAGGGACTATTTCCCAAATATTCCACTTTTCCTAAACTAAAATATATATATTCGAATAGAAAAGGAAAAATGCTAAATCAGTCCATAAACATTTAAAAAAATTAAATAGTCACTACACATGACTAAATCGTAAAAACAAGCTAAACATACAAGGACTAAACAAAAATTAAACAAAAAAATAAATAACAAGCATAAAAGTGGGTAAATCACAAAAATAGTCCCTATAGGTGATTAACATGTAAAAACACGGCTAAAATAGGGGGACCAAACATAAATTAAACTAAAAATTATAAAGCATAAACATAAATGGGTAAATTTAAAACTAGGTCCCTACAGGTGATTATTTTGTTAAAACACGCATAAATAGGGGGACCTAAGTGCAATTTCTCCCAACATTTTTTAAAAATACAACATTTTCCTTTTTTTATTTTTTTTCATTTTTATTCTTTTAAAAGTTAGAGAGAGAAGCTCTCCCCTCTCTCTAGAAACTGGTCTGTCGTTGGACACCTGACCCTCGCCGACCGCCGTCTCGGCTGTCGTATCACTGTCGGTGGCCGTTGGTCACCAAATTTTATAGGCCTACTCGTCTCGATGTGGTGGTCACAGATCCGGGCTTAATTTTGTGAAAAACAACCTCCAATTCCCCGAAATAAGCCGAGAACCTCTTGGCTCCCACCGCCTGGATCTCTGTTGTCCGCCGTTGGATCGATGCCAAATCAAAGTATGTAGGTCCTGGGGGACACACCGTTCCTTCTCATTGTTCGGATCTGTGAGCTAACCTTCCAAACTCCGGTGATGTTCTCGGCTGAAGGTAACTCCCTTTTTTTATTTTATTTTATTTTTTATTATTGAAAGCTAAAAAAATTTAAAATAAAACACCAGAAAATACCTTTGAAACTTTCGACTTTTTTATCCTTTTATTTCTTTTTTCGAAACTAGAAATTGAAACCCTTTTTTACAATGGTTCAAGGTTTTATAACCCTCGATTTATAAATATTTTACCATGTTTTTGCTCTATGAAATCATTACAAAAATGTTTTAGCGTGTGGATCTGTGTTTGGGGTTGCTTGTGTTTATTTCTTATATGGCAGGGCATTATGTTGACGTGTTCTATTGTTGGTGCAGAGGTGAGGCAACAACATGGTGTTGGCAGTGTTGGCAAAATCTGGGTTTGGGTTGGATTGCTTATTGGGCTTTAGGTATGAGCATGTTGGGCTCCGGGTTTGGGCCGAATGATTTGTAATTTGGGCCCATTTTTGGGCTATTGTAATTGGGATCTGTAAGAAATAAAATAGAATTAATAATAGTAATAATAATAATAATAAACGAGACGAAAAGCGTTGTCGATAAATTTGTTTCATTTTCAACCATTTCTCAAAACCAAACTCACCCAAACTCTCTCCCGCAACTCTCCCAACTATCCAAACTCTCTCGCCAACAAACCAAAAGCCAGCAACCCACTGACTAATTCCCGCCACCTAGACTGCTACTTCGGTCACTACCACTGGTGGTCGGAATCTTAAAAGCTAGCCTAAATCACTCCTCTCAACATCCTGAAGCTAAACCTGAGACCCAAATTTCCAAAACAAATTCCAAACAACGTAGATATAAAAGAAACACTCGGTTCTTAGCTTTTACGACGTATCTCTTCAACTTCCAGTGACCTTTCCTCCTCCGAACAAAAATGAGACTAAGTCTTGTTTTTATGATTTTTCCTTGCGGTTTGCAAGATGCTTTGCTCGATTTTTTTTGGTATTTTGATGCTTTTTATCTTTTTCATTCTCTTGTTCGATTTACAGGTATATATAGTCCCTCGAAGGGGGTTGTTTCTCTCATCATCAATTTTCTCTGGTTTTTTGTTGTTCGTGTTAGCCGGGAATCACGAGAAATTTTTTTTCTCGATTTTGTTTTGATTTGATTGTGTGGTATGTTTTGTGTTGATTGTTGATTCGATCAGTGTTTTGGGAAGTTTTCCCCTGAAATCGCAGTTGAGAAAATCTGGGAGTGAAGTCCTGGTTGGCGTGTGGTCTTCACGCGCCATCCATTTTCTTGCTGGTGGTATTTTGTCTTATATAATGCTATGGGGCTTTCCTGGCCATTGGATTGACGGCAGATCCAATGGCATAGGATTGGTTGCGTATATGCCTTATACTTTAGGGTTTAAAAACCCTAGCCACATTTGATCTTGACCGTTCATTTCCTTTTAATCGTTTGGTTCCCCGTTGTGCGATGCTTGACTTAAGTGTGAAACCCTAACAGGATCCTCTATTGGGTCAAGCAACCGGGCCTATGTTTTGGACCTTGACTGGAGCTGGGTCATTGGACTTTTGGACTTCGGACATAATTTTGGATCTGGAAAATAAATAATGATAAAAATTAAATAAATGAAAAAGAATATAATAATAATAATAATAATAATAATAATAATAATAATAATAATATACTATATATATTTATATATATTAAAACTACATATTTTTCAAAATTATATAATATATATTATATTTTCAAAACCTGTATTATTTCAAATATTATATATATTGAACATGTTTTTAAAAGCTACATGTTTTAAAAAATATATGTTAAATAGTATATTATTTATTATACCATATATGTTTTCGAAAAATCATATTTTCAAAAAATACTATAATATATATATATATATATATATATATAATATGTTAAAACTCATAATAAAGTCTCGGACGAGAAGGAGTGTCTTCAGCTGTCCCTCTTTATCTATTTTCGTGTAACGATAATAAGACAAAGATAAAAAAGCATGAAATTTCTTTCGGTATGAATAGATTCCAAAAGCAAATTTGCTCCTATGAATCTGATATCTTTTACTGTGTAGTTGAAATCTGACTCAATGTTATAGTCAACTCTCTTATCAAATATCCTCCACTGTGGAGTTGAAATTCGATGTCGTTATGAATCTACCAGATACTGCCGTCGATTTTGGGCTTCTAGTCCAAAATCCTCCACTGTGGAGTTAAAATTTAACTTGAAAACTCTAGTTGTGATTGGTTTGTTGCAATCAATTTGGTTAGAAAATGGCTCCATGCTATTTAGTTGAGTTACAAATGACTCATTTGTCATGAAGTTGAGTCGATCTTGAATGACTTTGAGCATAATATCTTTCGTCATGAAGTTAAAATAGTGGTTGATCTTGGGTCTTCTTATAGTCCAATATCTTTCGTTGTGAAGTTGAAATCCAACTTATAGACCTTAGTTCATCGTTGAATTGAACTAGTTTGCAGATGACCCATTCGCCGCGAAGTTGAGTAAATTTTGGATGGCTTGAGCATAATATCCTTCGTCATGAAGTTGAAATTATGCTCAAAATCTGCACTAGAATGTGGATCCTCGTTGTCGAGTTAAACTACTTTGCAATTGATTTTGGATCTTCTTGAAATTCAATTTGAATATCTCAAAAATAGATCTTTTCTGTTGAGTTGAGCTATACTGCGGATAACTCCTTCGTACTGAAGTTGAGCCGATCTTGAGTATTTTGGCCACGATATTCTTCATCGTGAAGTTGAAATCATGGATGACTCATTCGTCGTGAAGTTGAGTCAAGATTAAATATTCTTTTGAGTTAGATATATTTCGTTGTGAAGTTGAAATCTAACTCAGATAAGTTGTTTTAATTTAATCTTGAGTGTTCTTTGAGTTCAATATCATTCATTGTGAAATTGAAATTGATTATGAAAAAAATTTACAAAATTGTACACATGTGTGCAATGCTATAGATGCGATGGCCTTATGTATTCCTAAAATGTATATGTAAATATGTTATTTTAGGATTTTCTGTCTAAGAGAGAAGTTTTGATTTTTCTAATCCTATAATGTATATGCAATAGATTTTGAACTGATGCTCATGCCATTCCACCGAGTATTGTGTAAGAACCCCTATCAGCTTCCAAGTAGTTGTACTTTTCAAAAAATCTTTATACAGAAATACACATTGACCTTTCTTTGAGGTGAATAAATTATTTTTATCTAAAATCAATACAAGATTCTTAAAAATTGGGCTCAAAAAGAAAAGTGATCATTTATATTTATATTAGTGATAAGATTTTTGGTAAGTACATGACAAATATTTGATGGAAAAGTAATGCAAAGAAAACAATAGGTGCCCTAAATATCAATGATGCGAACTTCCTTTAAACTATCATGTTATTGGATGGATTGAGTGTAGCTTATGTCAAGGGGACTTCAGAGGTTGTGACAATGCCTTGAAGAGTGCAAAATTCCTTTCAAACTATCAAGTCTATGAGCATTCAGGAAACCATATTTCATTTTTGATGCCTTTATTGCTCTGATTCAGGATCTTCCCATGCGCGAATCCTAAATCACTTACCAAGATGCCTTTTTGGGTTTTCAACTCGAGATCTCCTTTTGTTTCAAGATGCCCTTTCTTGGTTTTCCTCTTGAACCCTATTTTTTTTATCTAGAGCACATTTTTTGGATTTTCACTATAAATACCCTTTTTTAAGCAAAATATATTTTAACAACATCAGATTTCACAGGGTTGGGAAATTATAGTCCATCCATTTCAGTCAAGATTAATGCTCCTCTAGAGAAGGCATTTTTCACGATATAAGGCCCTTCCCAATTTGGCATCCACTTTCCATGAAAGTCTTTGTGAATAGGGATTTTTTTTTCAAAACAAGATCTCCTTCATGAAATATTCTTGGACGCACCTTCTTGTTGTGTGCTCGAATCGTTCGTCTTTGATATATCTGACCGTGGTGAATGTCCTTCAATATTTTCTCTTCTATCAAGTTCAACTGATCATATCGAGCCTGTGCCTATTATGCATCATCCATCTTAACTTTGGACAGAACCCGAAGTGATGGAATTTCCACCTCAATGGGTAACATCGCCTCTATTCTATAAGAAAGTGAAAATGGGGTTGCCTCAGTCGAAGTCCACACCAAACTTCTATAGGAAAACAAAGCGAAAGGTAACTTTTTGTGCTAATCTTTGTACGTCTCAGTCATTTTTCCACTATTCTCTTGATATTCATGTTTTTGCTTTTACCGATCCATTCATCTTTGGTCGGTAAACACTAGAGTTGTGATGCTTTATGTTGAATTGTTCACATGATGCCTTCATCGTTTTGTTGTTTAAATTGGATGCATTATCGGTAATGATCTCTCTGGTAAACCATATCGACATATGATCTTTTTTTTCAAGAATTTACAAATAGTGGATTTAGTGACATTAACATATGTATCTTCCACCCACTTGGTAAAGTAGTCGATTGCCACAAGGATGAATCGATGACTGTTTGAAGCTTTTGGATGCCCCACATAGAAAAAGGCCATGGAGCTGTCATTATATGAAGAGGACGAGGTGAGACATTTATTTTATCTCTATAGACTGACACTTATGACATTTTTTGGTGTAGTTGATAAAATCACTTTCTAATGTGAACCAGTAATATCCACATCTCATGACTTGTCTTGGCATCATATGCCCGTTTGCATGAGTTCCATACACTAAGTCATTTGTTTCTTCCAAAATCATTTTTGCCTCTTCTGCATCCACACATCTTGACAAGACTTGATCATGACTTTTCTTGAATAAGATTTCTCCATAAAAATGTATCTTGCAATCATTCTTCTGATTGTTCTCTTGTTATTTTCAGTAGCTTCTTCTGGATAACTTTGACTTTAATGTATATCAAAATGTCATGGTACCATGGGTTTTCATTTTTTCCTTCCTCAATGTGATAGCAATGAGTTGGTTATTCATATGATTGCATTTCAATTGATATCATGTCAGACTCTCCACCAGCCTTGAATGATGCCGCCAAGGTAGCTAAAGCACCTGTCATCTGGTTCTCCTCTCTGGACAGGTAATGGAATATGACTTCATCAAACTCTTCAATTAAATCCAAGATGAGCTTTTTGTATTCCACCATTTTGCCGTATTTCATTTTCCACACTCCTCAGAGTTGATAAATCACTAAAGTAGAATCCTCATAAACCCTCAATGTCTTTATGTTCTATCCAGAAATAGCTCGAATCCCTAAGACACATGCTTCATATTCTACCATGTTGTTGGTATAATCAAAACTCAGTCTGCTGGTAAATTGGTAATGGTTTCCTTTGGGTGAGACTAGGATAGTCCCAATACCGTGCTCTAATGCATTCAATGCACCATCGAAGTGTATTTTCCAAGAAGCACATGTGGAAGTGCTAGCTTCTTCTAGAGACATGGCCATCAAGTCTTCATCTGGGAAGTCAAAATCCAATGGTCTATAATTTTTTGTAAGCTCTTCTTGCGAGGAAGTCAGATACGAGGCTTCACTTTATAGCCTTTTGACTTGCGTATTGAATGTCAAATTCTGATAATAACATTTTCCATCGAGCCAACCTTCTAGAGAATAGGTACACCCATCACAAACTTTAATGGATCCAACTTAGAAAAATAACCAAGTGGTATGGTATAGCATGTATTGTCTGAGTCTTTGTGTAGCTCATACTAGAGCACAACAAACCTTCTTAATTGGTGGATATCTGACCTCATAATCAGTAAACTTCTTGCTAAGGTAGTAAATGACTCTTTTCTTTTTCCCAGATTCATCATGTTATTCCAGGACAACTCTTATTGAATTCTCAAAGATTGATAGATATAAAAATGGTTTTCCAGGTTTTCTTGGAATAAGAGAATTAAAAAAGGGGGAGACAAATACTCCTTTATTTTCTCGAATGCGAGTTAGAAATCATAATCCCATGCCTCATAATTATTCTTTGAAAGGAGACAAAAAATCATATCATACTTTTCTGTCAATTGATATATGAACCGAGCAATGTAATTCAACCTACCCAGAAAACCTCAAACTTTTTTGTGTACGTATAGGAGGTAAATTCTGGATGGATTTGACTTTGTCTGGATCAATATCGATGTTGTTTTTTCTAACAATGAAGCCCAATAGCTTTCTGGACGTTACTCCGAAGGTACATTTGTTTGGGTTCAGTTTCAACTGAAACTTTCTCAGTCTTTGGAAGAGTTTCCTCGGATTCTCGATATGTTCATCTTTAGTTTGGGCTTTGAAAATCATATCATCAACATAAACTTCAATCCCGTTATGCATCATGTCATGAAATAATGTCACCATGGCTCTTTGGTATATTACCCCAATATTCTTTAGTCCGAAGGGCACCGCGTTGTAGCAAAATGTCCCCTATATTGTGATGAATGTGGTCTTTTCCATTTCATCATGATAACTTTATTTGGTTTTATCCTGAGAAATCGTCTATAAATGAGAAAAAAAGAATTTTCGGCAGTGTTATCCACCAAAGTATCTATGTGCGGTAATGGAAAATTATCTTTAGGGCTTACTCTATTGAGGTCTCTATAATCCACGGACATACGCACATTCCCATGTTTCTTTGGTACTGGCACTATATTGGCCACCCACTCTGGATATTTGGTTACTTGGAGAAAACCATCATCAAATTACTTCTTAACTTCTTCTTTTTAATTTTAAGAAGCATTTCAGGCCTTATCCTCCTTAATTTTTGCTATACGGGTTTGCATTTTGGCTTGATTAGTAGTTTATAGACTACCATAACCGTGTCCAATCCAAGCATATCTTGGTATGACCATGCAAACAGATCTTTGTACTCCTGAAGTAAGTCTATCAACCTTTTTCTTACTTTAGATGAGAGTGTTTTGCTGATTTTAACTTCTTTCTTTTCTTCCTCTGTTCACAAATTCAAAACTTCGATCTTTTCTTCGTATGAAACAATTTTTTTTCTTCCTTTTCTGCCATTCTTAATCATTTAGAAGGTAGGTTGCATTCTTCCTCATTATCACACTCATTGTTTGACCAAGACACCTGGGTTGCTCAAAATCAACCTTTAGGTCATCATCATCGTCATCCATATCATTTACATTTAAAGACATGAAAGGAAAATAAAATAGAAATATATACATGTGAGAGATAAAAATCACACATAGAACATGGAAACCAATGTATGAAAAGAGGTGAAAGGAAAATATGTTTTCTAGAAAATAAATTACATTTTTTATTGAAATATAAATAAAAACAATTTGTCTATCCTTACAAAAGATCACCTATTGCCCCGGGTATAGGCAAATAGGGAAAGCTTGAGCATTACTTTGAAAGAGATTTGAAAACCACATGTAGTTCTTCAGCAATCCAATTATTAAGCATAAACCCTGGCGGTAACGGAAGGATTCCAACTCTATCAACCTCTTTAGCACCATTTGTTATTATAGAATTGATATTCAAATCCTTTAGAGCTTCCTCCAACTCAGGTAAGGCCATCATTGTTTTCCCTCAAACACATAACCGCTATACCTGAATGTATCGTAAGGATGAGGAAAAACCATTGGTTCCCGTTGAACTTCTTCTCCAGTCAATCTCGCTCTTATTCTTTCCTGGAACTTCTAGATTTCATTCTTTCTTTGTTGGTGACTGGGTTAGAATCCAAGTCCAAACTGATCCAATTTAGCAATTGGGTGAATAGAGCTAATTCTTCCTTACAAAGAACTTCTGAACCCACTTCCTATCATTACACCTCTTCCCAAGGTTTGCTTGATCTCCATCTTGGTGCATTCTGAAAGTATGAGTTTGGAAATCTTCCCCCATCAGCCACAAATGTGGCATTGACAAAATGTAATGAGCGAAATGAACATTCTAGAGCCTCATCGTCCACCTCAACATACAGGGCATCGGTGGTTACACTTTCCACCATGTATTTTTTAGCGTTGATGATTATAAGAGTCATGCCAATAACGAATTTGACTTTCTGGTTGAATGTTGATGGTACTGCCCCAACTTGATGAATCTATGGCCTTCCTAAAAGACAGTTATATGAAGGAATAATGTTCATCACTAGGAACTCTATATTGTAAGTGACAGATCCAATGGTTAATGGTACTTCAATTTTCCAAACCACCTCTCTTTTTATCCCATCAAATGGCCGAACTACACTTTGACATGTTCTCATGTAGGATGTATCCATTGGTAGCCTTTTAAGAGTGACCACAAGAATTACATTAAGGGTGGAACCATTTTCAATTAGTACACTTGGTAAAGCATGCCCCATTGCAATGTGTAGTAATGTGTAATTCTTTGGTGTGACCCATTCTCTTAGATGGAATATATCATCTGAAAATGAGATAAGATTATCATCTTGGATGTTGTTAACTAGTCAGTCCAACTTATTGACTGGTATGTCCTTTAGCAAATAAGTTTAATTCAGGACCTTTTGTAATGCCTCCTTGTGTGCCTCCGAACTTAGCAGTAATACCAATATTAAAATGTGAGATGGTAAGCTATGTAGTTGTTCCACAACGTTGTATTCATTGTGTTTTAGAAACTTCAAGAACTCTGCAACTTCTTCTTCCTTTATTGGTTCATTAACTGTTGTTTCATCTCCTTCAAATGGCTCAAGTGTTCTCTGAGGTAAGTTAGGCTTTTGAGAGTAGCACCTCCCACTTCTTATAGAATGCCCCACTTTAATGACATCTTCTTTTATAGAACTCACTTGGCATTCATATTTCCAAAGCACATGTTTAATGCCATTATAAGGGAAAGGTCTTGTTGCTGCTATCACCACTTTTGTCGGTACCTTATCCATTATCTTTGCCTTGGGGTAATTATCAAAGGACGACACATTCCATTTCCCTTTTCAGATGAATCTCCAGTTGCACAAACATCCGCTTCCTTGTTTTCCTCGTAAAACTCCAGCTTTTTTTTATCCATCATTAGTTGGATCAAAGTTCTAAAATTGAAACACTCTTTTACATCATTTCATTCCTTATTGTGATAACAACAATTATTGCCACCTTTGTATTTTGATGTGCTAGGATGTGGTGTAAGAAACCCTATATTTACCATTTATTTCCATACCCAAGCTAGAGGAGATTTCACTTTAGAAACACTGGTCTTAACCTTATTTCCTTTTTCCTCTATAATTGCATTAACCCAGGTCTCTTGGTGATTAAGCAGAGGATTATGTGCAACATTGGGTGATTATGAATTATTGAAATGAATTCAGTTCTTGTTGCACATTGTTTGAACAATCCTTTTAAAGGCGAGGTAGTTTTCAATAGCATGTCCCGTTACACCACCATGATATTCACAATGTGCATTTTCATCATATCACCTTGGGTACGGGGGCTTCATAGGTTCCACTAGGTATGGTGACACCATGTGTGTGTCGAAATATTATTGGTAAAGTTCTTTATATGTCATAGAAATAGGATTGAAATGCTCATTTTCTCTTTCTTTCCTTGGTTCCCTCAAATCTTGTCTAGAAGTACCTGACAATGCAACTGCAGTTGGTTTTTATTTAGAGATCGTAACACTTTTGGATGGTGTTATAAGTGTCAACATTTTTTTATCTCTCTTTTTCTTTTCTTCATAGGAGGTCTTCTGCTTAACTCACCCACTTCTATTATCCCTTTCTTATTGGTCGTCCCTATTTCTCCGACCATAAACAGATTAGAAAAATTCTCATATGTGATTACAACCAGATACCTAAAGAAATGAGCCTTCAAAGTATTTACAAAGAGCTTCCTTGTTTCTTTTTCATCCAAAAGTGGATGAACCTACATGGCTAAATCCCTCCATCATTGTGCATATTGCCTAAAACTTTCGTTATACTTTTCTCCATACTTTGCAACATAACACGATATGGTCTCATGTCATTCACATGCTTGTATTGTTCCAAGAACGATTTGACAAGATCTTTCCATTTCCTTATGTGAGAATGATTCAGTTTATTATACCACCGGATGGCTAAACCCACCAGACTCTCTTGGAAATAGTGAATCAGGAGCTGGTCATTACCAATATATCCTGTCATTTTTCGATAGAACATGGTAATATAAGTTGAGGGGCAACTATTGCCATCAAATTTCTCAAATTTTGGAGTTTTAAACTTGGGGGAAGAATCAAATCCGAGACTAGACTTAACTCTAAAGCATCGACTCCATAAAAGGTGTCCTCTACTTTAACTGTTTTCATTTGGTGTTACAAATGCTTGATCTTTTTCTCTATCTTTTTTGATTTGTCATCCTAATCAAAATCTGGAATGCGGTAATCTTCTAGATTATTCAGAGGGTTGGTTACAGAAGCTTGTGCTTTTTCAACAGATGAGTCCCCTTGAAGTTCAGGTAAGATTCCAAGTGAAATAACGAGTTACAGAGTGAGTGGTACAACTACCCCTTCAGATGCCCCTATTCCAGGAGCATTCATCTGATCAAGCCAGACAACCTTGTAACGATCTGATCAACCAATAAATCTTGGTTCCTAGTGATAGAATCCAGAGTATTTTGATGACTCTGGATTATTTTATCCTCAAGTTCTCTTTGCAGTTTCAACATGTTTTCCTCAAGTTGAGCGATCTTAGCTTCCATCTTCTTATTCTTTGAGCGGGCATTATGAGGATGAGGTATGTCCAGTGATTGTTCCTTTTTTCGATAAGACATTTTCTGTTAGTTGATTTTGAATGTAAAAAAAATAAAAAAATGTAAAAATTCAAGATGCATGAAACTTTCAAGGCATTGATCCAATACGAGTCTGTTATTATAAATAGTCTTCATTGAGACAAAAATGTTATTACTAAGAGGCCAAAAACATTTTAGAGGTACATTATAGCTAGATCTTTTAGACCCTGAATGGCTTCTAATCAGTTCATAAGTCTTCTTATTTCATCTGTCACTGGCTGAATACCTTTTCAAACCACCTTAGCTTCGCTTTCCAAAACATACAAGTGACGGGATGCTTTCTGTACCTACTCTAAAAAATCCTGAATGACTACATCCCTTTCTTTTACCCTTTGCTAAGCCTGTTCCCGACGGAAACACCACTGGTTATCTCCATCAAAAGAAACTATTTTGAGCTCATTTGTTTGCTTTATGTACTTGTCCACGATGCTCTCCAGTTCGGTTATATGCTTTTTCATAGCTTTATTATCATGTTCTTGTTGCCTTTGAAGGGACCTCCCCATAACAGTAACTTTGGTCTTCAACCGCTTGTTCTTGTATTGACTTTTTGATAACTGTCTTTGGGAAGTACTTAACTGTTCTTTCAGCACTTCCTTGTCATCTTGTGCTTCGAATTTCCTCTTCATGTTATCGGTTTAATCTTTCCAATACTTTGAAGATCTTTTCAAACTAGTACTTTTTTACATGTTCTTGATACCCTTTTCTCAGATCCAACCTGTCTGCTCGGTCTTTTTGAGTATCGGCGTCCAACTTCCATTGGAACTTTTCAGCCTCTAACTCCTTCAATCTTTGCCTCAATTCATCTTTTTCAGCTTCAAACTCATTCTTTGATATCTCTATATCAGATAAAACTGGTTTAAAATGCTCCTCAATGGTCCGAGTGTCTTAATGATCTGGTATGGGAATGGTATCATTTTCTTCCATGACTCAGCTACATCTTTAACTTTTTTCTTGTAATTATCCTCATGATATATGTGAACTCAGATCCATATATCTTATGTGTGATTAGGACAAACTGATGTGTCCCCTACTACCGGAGCACAAAGAGCGGAGTGTATCCAATTCCTCCTCACAACCCAAGTAGCATTACTACCCTGAATCTCCACACTGATAAAAAATGGCACTATGAGTCAGCCAAGGTGCTTTCCAAACTATGTCTTTGTCCTGTAGGTACATAAATATATTTACCCACTTTTCCTTCGAAATGTATTCTCGCCATTTTTGTGTAAGGAATTCCTCAAAAGGATAGTATATCGTACTAAACCGACGGTAGGAAATCTCATCAGTTTTTCAAAAATGACTATAAATTTAAACCTGAAGTAATTGTATGCATCCTATAAAATATCCTCCACCCGTCCTCCTACAGTGTTTAGTGAATGGAAAGTTTCAGCTAGAATTGCTAGAGCAGGGTTCACTCTTTTAGGCAATTATTTGAATAGTTCTACCACAACTGCATAAATGTATCCGAAAGTGTTTGGGGATATAACCAAGCCATGGATACCTAGTGTGAAAAGATCGATCACCTTCCATTCATCATGGTGATTCTTCATTAACTGCTTAATGTGAACCCAAGCAATTCCTTCTCATTTCCCTTTGTATTGATTTCGGTTATTTACCCACTTTTCATCAACCCCTACAATCTTTTCCAATCCATTTTTGAAGGGCTAACTTTTGATGTATTTGATGAAGACTCGATCCATTCTAATTCCCTTGCAATGTAGCAGGGTAGTGTATTCTTCAATTATGGGCACCATGTCTTCTTGGTTGAAGTTGAAGCAGTTGTACCTCAGATTCCAAAATTGCATTAGGGCTCAAATTAGAGGTTCGTCTATCTTGAAATAGACCAGGTGTGCGATATCTCTATATTGCTAGTAAAACCTTTATTTCTTATCATTTTTCTAACTGTCCCAAATGTTCCGCAACTCCTGAATATAATTTCGTTTGAGGCTGATAGAAGCGTAGCCAGCCAGGTCTGACACATAACTATCTTTCAGTCTGTCTCCCTTTTCCGTCTGAGTCTTTTCTTACCACAACCGTACTTCTGCATTTTTTATCTCTTACAACCCCTTTGTCCATTAATATAAACTATTCAGGTTTAACGAACACTTTGCGGATCAACACCTCTTTAAATGATGAACATGATAAAAAAAGGAAATAAAATAAAAAATGAAAGGAAACAAGTTAGTAAGATAGAAACAATAATTAAAATAATAATGAAAATAGAAATTTCTATCCCTCATGATGTTTACCCTACATCATTGTTTTCTACCCGGACATGATTTCTATCCCCATGTTATTTTCTTAAACGAATCCCAACAGCATATATTTCTAATTCGCATGCATTGAACATTAAAAATAAAGCAAGAAATAAATAAAGCATCCTAGTTTTTGAAGGAAGTTTTTGGGAGGGCTATAATTCCTTGCAGCATCATAGTTTGGTTCTAAAAAAGGTACTCGGGTTCTCCTTGTCGGTGCCCCCTTGGGCCTGCCAGATCCCCAATCCTAAGCCCATCACTAACTCATATAGACCAAGTTAAACTCGATAGGATACATTCCCTTATGTCTGTACGGAGAATAAATTCACACAAAGGAATAAGGTAAATGAATCTTGAATGTTACTTGCTAAACCTATACGGAGAATAAATTCTCACGAATGAGTCACTTTCACCCCATTTAAAAATGGTTTGGAGCTCAAGTATAGAGCTTGATATTAGATATGTCTTTTTAAAACAGGCTGACATCATTAGAAAACCATTAGTCCAACTAATTATTTGAAAAATAATAATCAAAGGTAAATAACAAGTATCAAAAAGATAAATTATAATCCAAACTTACAACTTTCACTTAGAAAGAGATTCGAGAATCATTTTTGGCCTGACTCTGTTACCGTCCCCAACGGAGTCACCAAGCTATCGTAACGTTCCTTCTAGTGGTCCCAGAATTACGTTTCGACTTAAATTAGTGTGATGGAGCTGCCAACTATCATATTGGGTTAGGTTGACCAGAAACCTAAAATTCATTATTTATTTGATCTACAACTTACCAAAAATTAATCAGATTCGGGAGTCGATTACAGTCAAGGGAGGATGAGCACCCTTGTTTTGCCCTTTTGGTACCAACATGATTGTTCGGTCGTCTTAAACGCGAAAATTGAAATTGAAATTAAAATTTAAACACTTGATCCAAATTGCTTACCTTTGATGAATTTTTGATGTTTTAAAATTGCCTAAAAATATACAATTAGTGTTAAATAGAAATAAATAAATAATAAAAATATTGTAAAGTAAAAAATGGTATATGGTAACAATTTTTAAAATTATAAAAGTAAATGAAAGGATTAAATTGATTTAATTCAAAATTCAAAGGAAAAATTACAATTAGTGATCAAAATGAACTACTCATCAAAAGTTCAGGGAGTGCAAAAATAATTTAAAATTTTAGTAATTACACAAAGGTCCACTATAAATAGCCCAAACATTACAAATTTCATTCATTTTCAACCATTTCTCAAAATTAAACTCACCCAAACTCTCTTTCAACTCTTCCAACCCTCTATCAACTCTCCCAACTCTCTCCCAAACTGGCCAAAAGTCGACCACCTGCCGACGAAGCCCCACTGCCCGAACCGCCGCTTCGGCCACCGCCATCGATGGCCAAAGTCCTAAAAGCTAGCCTAAATCACTCCTCTCAACATCTTGAAGCCAAAACCGAGCCCAAATTTCTAAAAAAAAACCCTAATAGCGTATATTTAAAATAAACACTCAGTTAATACCTTTTCCAACGTGTCTCTTCAACTTTTGGCAACCTTTCATCCTTCGAACAAACACGAGACTAAGTATTGGTTTCATGATTTTTCTTTACGGTTTACAAGATGTTTTGCTCAATTTTGTTTGGTATTTTGATGCTTCTCCTCTATGTCTTTCTCTTGTTCAATTTGTTGGTATATATATACCCTCGACGGGGGTTGTTTCCCTTATCCCTGATTTACTCAGGTTTATTATTGTTCGTGTTGGCAGGGAATCACGGGAAAATATTTGTTCCCAGTTTTGTTTTGATTTGATTGTGATGTTTGCTTTGTGTTGATTGTTGCTTCGATCAGTGTTTTGGGAAGTTTTCCCCTGAAATCGTAGTTGAGGAAATCTAAGAGTGATGTTCAAGTCGGCACGTGAACTTCACGTGTCGTCTTTTTACTTGCTGGTGGTATTCTATCTTCTAGAATGTTCTGGGGCCTTCCTGGCCATTGATTGGCTGCATATCTAATAGCCTAGGATTGGTTGCTCAGATGCCATATACTTTAGGGTTTAAAACCCGTAGCAACCTTTGATCTTGATCGTTAATTTCCTTTAAATCGTGCGGTCCCTCGTTGTACGGCGCTTGACTTGAGTGTGAAACCCTAACAGGCTCCTCTACTGGGTTAAGCAGGCAGGCCTGTGTTTTGGACCATGACTGGAGCTGGACCACTGGACTTTTGGACTTTGGACATCATTTTGGATCTGGAAAATATATAATGATAAAAATTAAACAAAAGGAAAAGAAAAGAAGATAATAATATTAACAATATACTATATATATATATATGTATATTAAAACT
The DNA here is from genome assembly GCF_006381635.1 of Hibiscus syriacus. Taxonomy (NCBI): domain Eukaryota; kingdom Viridiplantae; phylum Streptophyta; class Magnoliopsida; order Malvales; family Malvaceae; genus Hibiscus; species Hibiscus syriacus. Next base: position 1,366,399 of record NW_024062572.1, read on the forward strand.
ATATATTTGAAAATTGTATAATATATATTATATTTTCAAAACCCGTATGATTTCAAAAATTATATATATTAAACATATTTTTAAAAACTATATGTTTTCAAAAATATATAATAAATAATATATTATATATTATACCATATATATTTTCAAAAAACCATATTTTTAAAAATATACTATAATATATATATATATATATGTGTGTGTTAAAACTCATAACAAAGTCCCAGATGAGAATGAATGTTTACAATACCTTTACGGCAAATGAAAGGTTCTGTTGTCCAAGCTTCCTAACCTCTCCCGTTGGCCTATTTCCATTGTTTAAAAAATATCATTGGTGTTATGATATAGACATGATAGTTTACAATGCTAACATAGTTATCGACATGTAAATATGATGGGTGAACATCATTAATTTAATTTATAAAAAAATTAAAATTCTAAAGGATCAACGTATAATTATAAATTAGTTAAAATATATAAATGTAATTGTTGAACTATATTTTGATATAACAATTAAGGCAAAATGTTTTTTGGACTTGAATTGAATTTATTCGAAAGTTTTCAAAGTTTTTCAAAAATAATTCAAAGTCCTTAAAAGTGGAATTGAGCACAAAATATGTTTTTGTACATGTAGTACTGATACTATTCTTACAATATCGATACCTCATGAACAAATACCGATACTATTCATATGGTACCGATACCAAGGTAAGGGAAGTATCGATACTCACTAGGTAGTACTAATACTACCAGCTTTGCTCAAATTTTAGAATGCAAAAATGGTACCGATACCCAAAGGGGTACTGATACTACTCTGTATAGTATTATCGATACCATTAGGCCCCAATGGCTATTAACGACTAGTTGATTTAAATATAAACAAAGGTAGTACCAATACTCCCTTTAGGAGTATCGATACCCCTTGGTCTGGGCAACTTTATTTTGCACGAAAATTGATCACCAACGGCTCCAAACCACCTCCAATGGCTAGAAACGGTTACAACAACATTCCAATATATAAATACAAGTTGAGGACACTTGAAGAAGGGTTAAAAACACTTATCGAAGCAATCAAACACAAGAGAATAATTTTTCAATCTTATTTTCATTTCTCTTGTAAATATTGTGTTTTAGTGAGCTTCAATTTGTAAACACCTACCTTGTAAGGGTTTTCTTGTTTATATTTCTTTCCTTTTTGTAAAGGGTTTTTGGTTCAATCTTAGCCAATTGAAAAGATAGGGAGTGTAAAGGTTATCTCCTTGTCCTTGAAAAATAAAGAACAAATTAGTAAATTTGTTAGAAAATCCTTAGTGAGGAGCTAAGGTATTGGATGTAGACTTTGTTGATAAGTTGGACCACTTTAAATCATTGTGCCAAATTGTCTTATATTTTTCTCTCATTACTCCCTAAATTTAATTTTTATCAATTAAACCCCTTTGCACCTTGTCGGTTGTTCAATTAAGCCTCTTCATAATCCCAATAATTGGTATAAGAGTTTGACTCATTAGAAGATTTAACAACCTTGAGACGATCCTTGAAGAAGCTCCACTAATTCCCAAAGTAAACGACAAAGAAATGGCTTCAACCTCCGTTGCCTACTACATTGAAGATTCATAACCGGTCAACAAGCCAACTTACTTTAATGGAGTAAATTATGCCTATCGGAAGAATAGGATGATGCTCTTCATTCAAGCCAACGATCTAGAAGCTTGGAACTCTATCATAAAAGGCTACACCATTCCAACCGGCGAGATGGACGATTGGAGTGATGGAGATAAGAAGAAGTTCCAACTCAATGCTAAGGCTATGCACATTCTCTTTTGTGCATTAGGCTCGGATGAATATGAAATAGTCTCCTCTTATTTCAATGCCAAAGAGATATAGGGTAAGCTCCAAGTCACTCATGAAGGAACCGATGAAGTGGGGGAAACCAAGATCAGTCTTGTCAATCATAGCTACTAAAATTTCAAGATGAAACCTAATGAAGACACTAAATCTATGCGGATAGATTTTCCGTGATTGTCAACGGGCTCAAGGGATTTGGAGAAGTAATCTCCAATGAGAAGCTTGTGAGGAAGATGATTCACTCTCTTCTAAAGTCTTGGAAATTGAAGAAGACGACGATTATCGAAGCTAGAGACCTATAGTCTCTCACTCTTGACTAGCTAATTGGTTCTCTTCTCACTCATGAGTTGATAGTGAAGGAATATGAAAAATATGAAGAGAAACAAAACAAGAAGAAGAATGAGGTAGGCATTGCCTTCAACTCCACCAATGAGAGCTATGAAGATTCAAGTGAAGAGGTGGATGAAAACGATAAAGAAGAAGAGATGGCCAAGCTCTTCAAAAAGTTCAAGAGATTCATGTCTTCCAAGGAAGTGAAGCATGAATCAACCAAGAAGAAGGGTCCCCTTGTGTGCTTTAATTGTCAAAGAAATGGGCATGTCAAATATGAATGCTCTCTCCTAATAAGAAGGGATCAAGCAAGAAAAAGGCATTTATGGCAGCTTGGAGTGATGAATATGACTCCAATGATGAAGATGAAGTAGTCAACCTATGCATCATGGCCATCGAAGGAGATTCTGAGGTATCTTCTAACTCAAATGATTTAAATTCACATTCTTTTGATGAGTTACAAGATGCTTATAATGATTATATTTGGAATTTGAAACCATGAATTCCGACTATAAGAAATTAATTTCAAAACTCAAAGTTGAAAATGATTTGATTTTAAAAACGAAAGTTGATTTTGAAAATAAATATGAAATTTTGAAAAATGATTTAGAGCTTTCAAAAGTTAAGCTTAATGATTTAGAAAAATAAAATTTTGTTTTTAAAGTTAAGCTTGAGAGCTTAACAAAAGAAAAAGAATTAATTTCTCAAAATAACTCATTATGTTTAAAAATGGAAAAATGCTCACATTGTCATTTTTATGGTCATGTGGAACATACTTGTCCTATAAAGAAAAGAAAATCTTTTAAAATTAAACAAGTATAGGTTCCCAAGGGAACAAGGGACATTGAATCTAACATCCAAGGATCCAAAGCAATTTGGATACCAAAATCCAAATAAATGTCTCTTATAGGTGTGTGGGAGCAATGATGATGAAAATGAAGAAATTGAGATGCTCTAGCCACACTTGAAAAGGAATGGGCAACCTCTAAGCATAATGTTTTTTATTTTGATTATTTGGTTTGTCATTTAGTTTTAAGCATGCATGATTTTTTTATCTTAAATGGCTATGTTTTGTCTTTCATCTCATGTATGTTGAAAAAGTTTTATGATGAATATTTTAAAAACTTTTTTAATGGTTTTGCATAATTTTTAGTTCATCATAATGAATTTTGGTCAAAATTGATTTTCAATGCAATTGATATCAACTTTTCAAATGCTTTGATTTTAAAAACTTAAAAATTTTGACCTAAATCTAAAAGTTTATGCATGTGTTTAAAATGTTAAATATATCTCTCTAACAATTTATATCAAATTCTTTAATGCATAGCATTTTTGAAAGATTTATGCATATGTACTTAATTTCAATTATTGGTATTGCATAAAGTATTTTAGACTTGGATATATTAAATTTCATGTGCTACTAACATCTTTGTTAATCTTTGTTGAAATTCAATTTTGTTTATGTGTCAAGATTTTAAAGCTATTTTTTTTGGAATTCACTTTTTGAGAGGGAGCTTTGATTTTTCAAATGATTTTATATGTCAAAATCATCACTTATTCTCCAAAGTTGAATTCATTTTGATTTAACAAAAATGGGGGATAAGTAGGTTTGAAAAATTCAATTTCTTAATGAAAAAGGGGGAGCTGAACATTTTCACATATTTTTCCAACAATTGGATCTTTTTCATTAAACATTTTATTAAGGGGGAGTTTTACCAAAAATAATTTTTCAAATGTTTTGTTATATCAAAACGGGAGAAATTGTTGAACTATATTTTGATATAACAATTAAGGCAAAATGTTTTTGAACTTTGTTGAAAACATTTTCATGTTTCGATATAACAAATTAAGCTAAATGAATTTTAAGATTTTACAAATGATTTTCTAAAAGTATATTCGATTTAATTACTCGAATATCAAATTATTACTCCAAGTCTTTTAAGATCAATTTCAAACCTTACTAAATGTGTAAAATTTTGTTTTATACTTAGTATATTTTTGAAACAATTTTCACAAAGTATTTTGAACCAAAATCAAGCCTAAAATCAATTTTTCAGAGTGATGCACCGATGCACCAATTCATGCATCGATGCACCATGAATTAAATTGAACATCGAATGCATTTCATGCATCGATGCACATACCATGCACCTATGCACATACCATGCACCTATGCACCGAGGATGTTATGAAAACATCGAATGCATTTGATGCATCGATGCACCAGTCATGCATCGATGCACTCTGGCTATTTTGAAACATCGAATGCACTTGATTCATCGATGCACTCTTATTGCACCGATGCACTAAGGGTCCAACGGTCAAAATATTTGAATTTTACACTGATGCACTGATGTACCATGGGTATGAATCGATGCTCTGACGTCCCCAACTGCTTTAATTAATTGTTTTCACACTTAAACGGCTCTATTGACTCCACTAATCATCCCCAACGTTCAGAAGTGATTCAAGGTGTATTTAAACAAGCTTAGAAGCCATTGATCAATAACAAGAAACATCAAGAAACTAGAATCAAGAGAGAATCAAAGAGAAAGCATCAAACCTCAAGTTTGAGCATTTCAAGCCTATTTTTCATTCAATATTCATTTTTCTTTCAAGAACACTTATTGTGCTCAATTGTATTTATTCTTGAGTGTTCTTCCTTTGTTCTAGAATTGTGCAAACATATTTTCCTTGTGAGGTTTTTCTTGTGAGTTTGCAAATTTGTAATCTTCTCTTTGAGAAAAGAGTGTTCTCAAGAATTGAGGTATACTCTTGAGGGAGTTGTAAGGTTATCTCTTTGGCCTCAAAAGAAAGAACAAATTAGTGAATTTGTTGGAAAATCCTTCGTGTGGATAGCTAAGGTAGTGGACGTTGACTTTGGTTGATAAAGTCGAACCACTCTAAATCGCTGTGCAATTACTTTCAATTTTCTGCAAAAGCTTCCACAAAATTTTAATTGCCAATTCACCCCCCTCTTGGCCGATTCTGTCAATCGATTAACTCAACAATTGGTATCAGAGACTAACTCATTTGAAGGTTTAAGCGCCTCTTGAGTCGATTCGGGAAGAGTTACATCGATAATCAAAGTCATCAATGGCCTTTGCTTCAAACTTCGACTCCAGTCTCGATTCGATGCCCGTCAACAAGCCTCCTTTCTTCAATGGGGCTAACTATGCCTATTGGAAAAATAGGATGATGTACTTCATTCAAGAAAGTGACATGAGAGCATGGAATGTCGTAGAAGAAGGTTACTTCAAGCCTCTCACTCATCCAAGATTATGGAGTGAAGGAGAGACAAAAATGTTCCAGCTCAACTCCAAAGCCATCCATATCATATTTTGTGCTCTTGGACCAGATGAATACGGAAGAGTTTCATCTTGTACAACCGCCAAAGAAATATGAGACAAACTTCAAGTCACTCATGAAGGTACTGATGAGGTAATGAAATCCAAAATTAGTATTCTAACGCATAGCTATGAAAATTTCAGGATGAAACCAAATGAAGATATCAAAGCTATGACAGATAGATTCTCAACGATTGTCAATGGTCTCAAATCATATGGAGAGATCATTTCAAATGAAAAGTTTGTGAGAAAGTTAGTTTACTCCCTTCCAAAATCATGGCAATCAAAGAAGACGCCAATCATCGAGTCTAAGGACCTAACGTCCTTAACTCTTGAAGAACTAATCGGTTCACTCCTCACTCATGAAATGATGCTTGAAGATGAGGTGGACCTCGATAAGATTGAACAGACACCAAAGGAGAAGGAGAAGAAGAAAAACATTGGAGTTGCTCTAAAATCCATGAAAGATGAAACTGATTCAGATGAAGATGATGATGACGAGGAAATGGCATTGTTTGCCAAACGGTTCAGAAAAATGATGAGACCTTACCGAGGAAGAAAAGTCAAACGAAATGAAAGCCTAAAAAATGAACCAAAAGAGAAGGACCCAATCATTTGCTATGAATGTAAAAAGCCGGGGCATGTCAAATATGATTGCCCACAATTGAAGAGAAAGGGTCAATCAAAGAATAAGCACAAGGCTCATGTGGCTACATGGAGCGATGAAGAAGGTTCCGATGAAGAGGAACAAGAAGTAGCAAACTTTTGTTTGATGGTATTAGTGGAAGATTCTAAGGTAACCACTAACTCATCTGATTTTGATGATTTATCCTATGATGAGTTATTAGAGGAATATAATGGGTTGGCTTCGGATTATGAGAAATTATTTTTAAAATATAAAAATGATGTTTCAAATTTGAAAAATGAAAATAAACTCATATCCAAAACCAACAACGATCTTGAAAGTAAAATCAAAGATTTGCAAATCAAACTAGAAGAGTTTGAAAAGAAAATTTTGGATTTGCAAAATTTACTTTCAAAGGTCAATGATGATCATCAAAAGAAAATTGATGATCTTAAAGCTTCTTTTGATAAAGTTGGAACAAAACGTTTTGAAAATGGAGAAAATTCAAAATCCAACTTTGTTAGAAAAAGTTTTAAAAACTATAATCATAGAAGTCCCCAAAAGAACCTCTAATGGAAAAATTGTTAGAAGTATATGGGTTCCTAAAGAGCTCATTACTACTAAAGATAAGGATATCCTACACAAATGGATACCTAAGGGGACTAGGATTTTGGAAACTAATGAATATGGACCCAAAAGAATTTGGGTACCAAAAATTAGAAATTAATCTATGTTTGTAGGAAAAGTAGCATTGCTACAAGGCACGAGAAACAAATCCAAATTCATGGTACCTTGATAGTGGATGCTCAAGACACATGATCGGAGAAAAAAGCCGGTTCATTGAGCTTAATGCCAAAAATGGAGGAGAAGTGACTTTTTGTGATGATTCAAAAGGTCAAATTGAAGGTATTGGTACTATTGGTAATACCTCTTCCATACAAATTAAGAATGTTTTATATGTGAATGGATTAAAGCATAATCTATTGAGTATTAGTCAAATTTTGTGATAAGGGATGCAATGGCATGTTTGATATTAATGGTTGTAAAGTCATTGACATTGCATCTAATCGGATTATTCTTGTTGGTCATAGAATAAGAAACATATACATGGTGCATTTAGATTTTATTGATATGACTAATTTGTGCCTAGTTGCTAAGGATGAACATGATAGTTGGTTATGGAATAGGAGACTAGGACACGCTAGTATAAGTCTTTTGCAACGGCTAATTCAAGGTGATTTAGTTCGAGGGTTGCCTAAGCTTAAATTTGATAATGATAAAATCTGTGATGCTTGTGCTAAAGGAAAACAAAAGCGAGTTTCTTTTAAATCCATTAATGACGTATAAACTAGTAGAGTATTACAATTGATCCATATAGATCTTTTTGGGCCAACTAGGACTACTAGCTTGGGTTGAAAACAATATGCATTTGTCTTGGTAGATGACTATTCTAGATATACTTGGGTTCTATTTTTATGCACTAAAGATGAAGCATTAGAACATTTCATCACATTTTCAAAAATAATCCAAAAATGAAAAAGGTTACTTATAACTAGTGTTAGGAGTGATCATGGCACTGAATTTGAAAATCTTGGATTTATTGAGTTTTGTAATTATAATGGTATTAGACATAATTTTCTAGCACCTAGAACCCCTCAACAAAATGGAGTTGTTGAGAGGGAAAATCGAACTTTAGAAGAAATGGCTAGAACCATGCTTTGTGAAAATAATTTGTCAAAATATTTTTGGGCGAAAGCCATAAATACTGCTTGTTATGTTGTAAATCGAGTAATGATTAGGCCAATTTTAAAGAAAACTCCATATGAAATTTTCAAAAATAAAAAGCCTAACATTAGTTATTTTCATCCTTTTGGATGTAAATGTTTTGTTTTGAACAACGGTAAAGAAAACCTTGGCAAATTTGATGCTAAAAGTGATGAAGGAATTTTTCTAGGTTATTCCATACATTCTAAAGCTTATCGAGTATTTAATAAAAGAACTTTAGTTGTAGAAGAGTCTATACATGTTGTTTTCGATGATAATCCCCTTCGAGGAAGGATTCTTGTGTGAATGATGATGTAGGTATTATAAATACAAATGAAGTTAGACATGACGTTCAAGAACCATCATCAAAGGAAGAAACAAAAGATGAGGTAACTCATGAACCTCTTAAGAATCCAACCATTGAAGAAAGGGAAGTATCTTATCCAAGAGAGTACAACTATGTCAAGGATGGTGAGATTATAGGTGATCAAGGTAACAACTCGATCTTCTCTTAGAAATATTTGTAATTATGTTGCATTTATTTCATGCATAGAGCCTAAGAATATTAAAGAAGCATTAAAAGATGAACATTGGATTATGGCTATGCAAGAAGAATTAAATCAATTTGAGAGAAGTAAAGTATGGACATTAGTTGAAAGGCCTAGTAATAAATCTACTGTAGGTACTAGATGGGTATTTAGGAATAAGCTTGATGAGAGTGGTAATATAGTGAGAAACAAGGATAGACTTTTTGCTCAAGGTTATACTCAAGAAGAGGGCATAGACTATGATGAAACATATGCTCCCGTAGCTAGGATAGAAGAATTAGAATGTTATTAGCATTTGCATGTTTTCATGAATTTAAATTATATCAAATGGATGTTAAAAGTGTATTTTTAAATGGTTTTATAAAAGAATAAGTGTATGTGGAACAACCTCTAGGTTTTGAAGATTCAAAATTTCCAGATCATGTTCTTAAATTGACAAAAGCGCTTTATGGTTTAAAACAAGCTCCTAGAGCTTGGTATGAAAGATTGTCAAACTTTTTAATTGAAAAGGGTTTTTCAAAAGGGAAGGTTGACACTACATTGTTTTTAAAGCATAAAGGTAAAGATTTATTAGTAGTTCAAATTTATGTTGATGATATAATATTTGGTTCTACTAATGATGTTCTTTGCCAAGAATTTTCTACGTTAATGCAAAGCAAATTAGAAATGAGCATGATGGGGGAGCTCTCATTTTTCTTGGGACTCCAAATCAAGCAAAGAAAAGATAGCATCTTCATCAATCAAACTAAGTATGTCAAAGATATGCTCAAGAAGTTTGGACTGGAAAATGGGAAACCTCATGACACTTCAATGAGCTCTTCTACAAAGCTTGACTTGGATGAAGGAGGTAAATGTGTGGATGTTAAATTATATAGGTCAATGATTGGTTCTTTGCTCTATCTAACTGCAAGTAGACCAGACGTTATGTTTAGTGTTTGCTTATGTGCTAGATTTCAATCATGTCCTAAGGAATCACATTTACTAGCTGTTAAGAGAATCTTTAGATACCTTAAGGACACTCCTAGTTTAGGACTTTGGTATCCTAGAGACTCTAGCTTTAGCTTGCATGCTTTTTCTGATGCGGATTATGGAGGATACAAATTAGATAGGAAAATCACCTCCGTACTTGCCAATTCCTTGGAAATATGTTGATTTCTTGGTTTTCAAAGAAACAAAATTGTGTTGCACAAGTTTTATGGATGAAACAACAACTTTTTGATTATGGAATTGAAGTAGGTACTATTCCTATCAAGTGTGACAATACTAGTGCTATTTGTCTCACTAAAAATCCCATCAAACACTCTAGAACTAAGCACATTGAAATAAGACATCACTTCATTAGAGACCATGTCACTAAGGAGGATGTAGTTCTATAATTTGTTGATACTTTGCACCAATTAGCGGATATCTTTACAAAACCTTTAGACAAGGAAAGATTTTGGACATTTAGGAGAGAATTAGGTTTGACTAACCTATCTTCACTTAGTGTTTAAAATAATTTTAGTACTTTTAAGACTAAATGAAAAATGCTTAGAATAGTAATTTTTGATTACATTCATTGCTATTAGTTAGGGGGAGTTTATGATTCTTGATGAAAATTAACTTTATGTTCAGATATAGTTTAAAGATTAATTTGATTGTTTGAACATTTAATTTTCAATATTTGAGTTGCCAATACCACTAGAGCTAATTAATTTAGCATTTTGAGTTTTTAAACCAGATTTTTGGATATTTTTGTGCTTCATGCACCGATGCACTTAACAATGCATCGATGCAACGCTTTGAATGTGCATTGATTCATCATGTTGATGCACCGATGCATGCCTTGAATGTGCATCGATGCACGGGGTAATGCATCGATGCATCCGTCGATTTTTGGGTTAAAATGCCTCATTTTCTTCATTTTCTCAAAACCTAAAATCTATTCTCTCCAAGCCATTCGTCCCTCTCATTATAAAATCTCCATTCTTGCTCAAAATCAACGATTTTTTCGGAATTTTCAAGTTTTTCAACTTGCAAACATGCTTCAATCATTAAATCGTGTAAAACAACTCCTCATCCCTCTCAATCCGAATTTTCAAGGTATTTTTCTAAAAACCTCTATTTTACAAATTTTTTATTTTAGAACTAGTTTTAATTAGTTCTAGAATGTACATTATATCGGGCATTGATTGATTGTTGGTTCTAAACTAGATTTTACTAACAATTTTGTCAAAAACAAACAATTTTTCAAGATTCTTTTTTGAATTTCGAAATTAAAAAAACAAAAAAAAATATGATTTCGAAAATTAATAATATTTCTGACTTAATTGTTTTGTTTTCATGAAAACTATATTATGATTATCAAATATTATTTTTAAATAGTTTTCAAAACATGCCCAATAGGATATGGTTTAGAGAACCTTGAATTATTGATGACTCATTTGAGTTTTGGGATTGATTGTGCATACATGTGTTTTAAATTGCAGGTGATATTCCTTATTCCGATTTCCTTTAATCATGTCTAATCCCAAACGCCCTAGAACTTCATATAGTCATTCTCGTTCAAACCAACCTCCTAATCCCGTTCCTCCTCCACCTTCACCTCTATTAGGATCTTGTTTTAACATGCCTGAGCATCGTAGAGACGAATTGTACTCTAGGTACAGAAATTCTTTCCAAACTTATAGAATTCGCGAAGAGCGTATTCCTTCGCTTCAAACCATGGTTGACATTAACTTCGAATACCTTCCGACTCTTAAAGCTTGGAAGTTTGATAAGTTATTTCAGCTTAAACCTATCGTGTATCAACAATTGGTCCGCATTTTCTATTTTAATGCGGTGTGTATTCAAAATGAAACTCAATGTGGAACTATAGCTATTAGATCCTATCTTTTAGGCTAATATATTAATATTGACCCCGAGACTATAGCTTTTCAATTTGGGTTAGATGATAGTGATGTATATAATGAGAATAAAAATGTGAAATATACCTATGTTCCAAACTCCAATGATAGTACTCTACGATCCCATCATGATCGTTTTCTCCATTTGATGATCTCCTGGTGGTTTAGACCATCTGGAGGTAGGTACTCCACACTTCGTGCTAGGGATTTATGGTGGATGTATTGTATTAAAAATAAAATCAAAATAAATCTATCCCACATTATATTTAGTCAACTAGTGGACATCGTAAACATTGTTTCTTCAAAACATGTTGAAACATTGATTTATGGATGTCTTCTTAGTAATCTCTTTATCAAACTTGGTCTAGAAGTATCTCTCGAAATCCTATCCCACTCCAAAATCAAATCAATCTCACATCCTTGAACAAATCGGATTGGAAACAAGACGAGGTAACCGGTCAATGGGCTTTTAGACCCGAAAAACAAAACTCCGGGAGCTAGTTCCTCACGAACTGCTCCTAGCTCCTCTCGTGCTCCTCCTCCTCCGACTCCGGCTGATGACGATGATCCTGAATTTCAAAAACTTATGCAAGACATCGATGAACACGTACTTGATGATGAGGCTACACCGGAACCAGCTCCACAAGAAGATCAAATGCCTCCGTATTTTCGTTCACTTTTGGAGACATTTGATTTACGGTATGCGTCCATGGATTCGTGCTTCACATTCATTGAGTCCCAGCTTTACCTTGGGAGCTCGACAACAAGATATGAATGATCGTTTGGATGCACTCTCGCTTGAGATGAGAGCTCGTTACCCTCCTCCCCCTCCCGATCCTTCAATGGATGAATAGACTTATCTTGCTTTGATTATTTTTGGGTTGAACTTGAATTTAAATTGTTAAAACATTTTGGATTGTCTTTCTTTGATTGTTGGATGACTTTTTGATGGATATTTGAAATTTTATTTCATATATATTTTGGTTTGTTGCAATATATTCATCATTTACTTTTTAGTTGAAAAATGACCAATTTACCATTTCACATTTTATTATGAATATTGATTATGAAACTAATGGCTAATCTCTCTTTTGATCATGATCTTAGCAGCTTAAGTTATATATATATATATATTTAATCAATTGGCTATGTTTTTCAAAACCTTGTTTAAATCGATTTTAAGTCTTTTTGATTTAACAAAAAGGGGGAGAAATGTTAAGTGTTAAAAGTTTTAAAGGGGAGAAGTGTTATAGTAAGGGGGAGTAATTTGGAGTAATTTTCAAAATTGATTTCAAAACTTATTTTCAAAGAAAATCTTAAAATTACTCAAGAGTTTTGTTATATCAAAAAGGGGGAGATTGTTGAAAACATTTTGATGTTTCGATATAACAAATTAAGTTAAATGAATTTTAAAATTTTACAAATGATTTTCTAAAAGTATATTCGATTTAATTACTCAAATATCAAATTATTACTCCAAGTCTTTTAAGATCAATTTCAAACCTTACTAAATGTGTAAAATTGTGTTTTATACTTAATATATTTTTGAAACAATTTTCACAAAGAATTTTGAACCAAAATCAAGCCTAAAATCAATTTTTCAGAGTGATGCACCGATGCACCAATTCATGCATCGATGCACCATGAATTAAATTGAACATCGAATACATTTCATGCATCGATGCACATACCATGCACCGATACACCGAGGATGTTATGAAAACATCGAATGCATTTGATGCATCGATGCACCAGTCATGCATCGATGCACCAGTCATGCATCAATGCACTCTGGCTATTTTGAAACATCAAATGCACTTGATGCATCGATGCACTCTTAGTGCACCGATGCACTAAGGGTCCAACGGTCAAAATATTTGAATTTTACACTGATGCACCATGGGTATGCATCGATGCACTAACGCTCTCAACTGCTTTAATTAATTGTTTTCACACTTAAACGACTCTATTGACTCCACTAATCATCCCCAACGTTCAGAAGTGATTCAAGGTGTATTTAAACAAGCATAAAAGACATTGATCAATAACAAGAAACATCAAGCAACTAGAATCAAGAGAGAATAAAAGAGAAAGCATCAAACCTCAAGTTTGAGCATTTCAAGCCTATTTTTCATTCAATATTCATTTTGCTTTCAAGAACACTTATTGTGCTCAATTGTATTTATTCTTGAGTGTTCTTCCTTTGTTATAATTGTGCAAACATATTTGCCTTGTGAGGTTTTTCTTGTGAGTTTGCAAATTTGTAATATTCTCTTTGAGAAAAGAGTGTTCTCAAGAATTGAGGTATATTCTTGAGGGAGTTGTAAGGTTATCTCTTTGGCCTCAAAAGAAAGAACAAATTAGTGAATTTGTTGGAAAATCCTTAGTGTGGATAGCTAAGGTAGTGGACGTAGACTTTGGTTGATAAAGTCGAACCACTCTAAATCGCTATATAAATAACTTTCAATTTTCTGCAAAAGCTTCCACAAAATTTTAATTGCCAATTCACCCCCCTCTTGGCCGATTCCGTCAATCGATTAACTCAACAAACTTGAATTGAATTTATTCAAAAGTTTTCAAAGTTTTTCAAAAATATTTGAAATTCCTTAGAAGTGGAATTGAGCACAAAATACATTTTTGTACAAGTAGTACCGATACTGTTCTTACAGTATCGATACCTCATGAACAAGTACCGATATTGTTCATATGGTACTGATACCAATGTAAGGGAAGTATCGATACTCGCTAGGTAGTACCAATACTACCAGCTTTGCTCAAATTCTAAAATGCAAAAATGGTATCGATACCCAAAGGGGTACCGATACTACTCTGTATAGTAGTATCGATACCATCATGCCCCAACGACTATTAATGGCTAGTTGATTTAAATATAAACAAAGGTCGTATCGGTACTCCCTTTAGGAGTACCGATACCCCTTGGTTTGGCAACTTTATTTTGTACAAAAAATTTATCCCCCAACGGTTCCAAACCACCTCCAACGGCTAGAAACGGCCACAATAACATTCCAACATATAAATACAATTTGAGGACTCTTGAAGAAGGGTTAGAAACACCTATCCAAGCAATTAAACAAAAGAGAATAGTTTTCCAATCTTATTTTCATTTCTCTTATAAATATTGTGTTTTAGTGAGCTTCAATTTGTAAACACCTACCTTGTAAGGGTTTTTTTGTTTACATTTCATTCCTTTTTGTAAAGGGTTTTTATTCTATCTTAGCAAATTGAAAATATAAGGAGTGTAAAGGTTAATTATTTGTCATTGGAAAAGAAAGAATAAATTAGTGAATTTGTTAGAAAATCCTTAATGAGGAGCTAAGGTAGTGGATGTAGACTTGGTTGATAAGTCGAACCACTTTAAATCATTGTGCCAAATTGTCTTATATTTTTCTCTCCTTACTCCCTAAATTCAATTTTATCAATTAAACCCCTTTGCACCTTTTCGGTTGTTTAATTGAGCCTTTTCATAATCCCAACAGTAACTTATTTATAATTAAAATATTAATTACATTATTTTTCATAATCTTTTTTGGGTAAACTATACTATTAACTACCTAATTATTCATTATGACCATCATTTTTTAAATTTTGTAAATTAAGTCACCCAACTATTTAAATGCATTCAATCAAGTCATTTGCCGTTAACATTTAATGGAAGAGCTGACGTAATAATTAATAAAATTGGTATCATTACATATTTAATCCTTATTCCTTACAGAAATTAATATCCCAAATTTTAACTAGTGACTAAAATATAAGTTTTGAAAGTTTGAAGGCTAAAGTATAAACTTTATAAAAGTTTAGAGACCAAAAATGTAAATTTGAAAAGTTATAGATTTTAGCTGTAAATGAACAGTTTGGCCTAAAACAATGATTTTTGTGGGAATCCGATTTTTTGTACGGGATTTGTGTTAAAAACTATAAAGCGATAAAGTTTGATATTGAAATCGTATAATCAGATCGAACCAAAATTTTATGAAAATTTTAACGATGATAGAAAATGGTTGGAAACATTATTTCCATATTTTATATCGAATAAATTTGGCTCAAAACATTGTAATTTTTCAGATTTGGTCGAACAGTAGAATTTTAATGACTAAAATGCAATTTTTAAAAATTTCATGGCAAAAGTGGAAAGTCAAAGCTAAGTTGATTCATTTTTGACCAAAGAATATTTTAATGGAAAATATGGCAATGACATTTAGTAAATTTAAATATTCATTAATAGCAAATATTGAAATTCTCAAGAATTGAATTTTATATAAATGTAACACCCTGAGCCCTTATGTCTCGTAACACGAGCTAAAAATGTCATATCGACTCAACTAACATTTTTTGAACTTGAATGCTTAAAAATCATTTAAGAATTTCCTTTTTAACTTTAAAAACTTTTTCTTTAATCATATAAAATTATAAAATATTGTTTGATCATTGAAACTAATCCGATTTCAGTTAATAATTAGGCAGTTCAGTGTTGTTTCATAACCAAATACAACTACCTAATATTGTTTGATTTTAAACCAATTAAAATATAACATTTATGCTATTCACTCA
Organism: Hibiscus syriacus; assembly: GCF_006381635.1. Lineage (NCBI taxonomy): Eukaryota > Viridiplantae > Streptophyta > Magnoliopsida > Malvales > Malvaceae > Hibiscus > Hibiscus syriacus. The sequence goes on from NW_024062572.1 coordinate 1,382,315, forward strand.
TAAATACGATTAATACTAAAATTAGACAAATTTAAAGAAAATAATCCCTAATTACTATTACAAACCATTTTAAAATAAATATGATAAAGCAATCCAACATATATAATATACATGCCACTAATAAGTCAAAGTTAGGATATCTTACTGATATTGTCTGTAGGTTTGATTTCTAGAAGATACTCGCAAGCTCCTCTCTTCACGCCCTCTACTCTATTCGAACATACGCATGAAAATCATCACGCACTAAGTAAAACTGATTGAGAAATAAGTATAGCTTAAACATAAAATCCATAAAATATAAACAATAAACTGAAAATTTAAATAAAAACAATTAAAACTTCAAACCAGGCTATTCAGGATATTTTCCTTCTGAAAACCTGAAAATCATCATCTCATGATTTTATAAAAAATCATGTTAGTCATCATTAAATATCATAAATAACTTTTGTCCTTTTTATTCGAACATATTTCATAACTTTCTTTTCAATTCTATGTTCTTTTCTTTTATATATTGTCATAACTTTCACACTTACTATTATAGTCCAATGTATATGTAAGAGAATATAAGGTACGTGAGTTTAACGTGCGTACTAGGCACAACACGATGCCGAATCATAACCGAAGATGCAATATGATGCACTTCAGTGCAATAATAACCTAAGCACCAACGGTGCTGAACATTGGTACACTAATGTACCAAAGCTGAACTGATAACTGAAAAGTACTCACTAAATGGCATGCCAAATGTACTTGTGACTCTCAATGCAACATACAATGGGCATATATATATCATCATAGAATTATTTATTAATATGTGTATGATAACTGTAAAACATATGATATTTGTAAATATCCAATAATTGTAATCATCTTATATCTGTAAATATCTTATAACTATAAATATTTGATAACGGGGAAATTTCTTATAAGTGTAAACATATAGAATTCATCATCATAAATATCATACTTGGGTTGTTCATACCCAAAATCATTCATGAAACTTGATGAAAAATATTATAGAAATATTCTTTATTAAAAATTTATAAATCATACTGGAAAATAAAATGAGGTTGACTTATCACAAGTCATCCTCGATCAGAGTAATTAAATAAATAAACTAGACTCGTTTGAAAATTTTACTTATAAATCAAATATAATCTCACTAAACTTTAAAAATTGCTTCCACTACACAATTGATTGAAATTTCATATTCTGACAGTTTACACTACCTTCAAAGAAATATTATTATGTATTAATATATTTATTGAAAAATTATTATGTTTGCACCAATGAAACTATACTTGAATAAGAATATAACCATATAAGTCACTCCATCTAGTTCTACTTGTATAATTTATAGAAAATTTTCAAAGTTGACTGATAGAAGCTGTTTTGGACAAAATCTGTTGTCTTGTTTTCTGACCTATAACTAATTAAAAATTCATATCTTTTTTTATAATCCTCAAAATCAGTTTTTGTTTGTTCTAAACAAAACTAGACTGATAGACAAATCCAATGGTATAAGATTCATCCTCTAATAAGTTTTGTACAATTTCTGATGATTTTCTAAACATACTGTTCAAAACATAATTTATAGGCAGATTTTACCAACTAGTGTCCTTGACTTATTCACTAGTTCTATTAGCTTACTAAATAAACATATAACCTTGAATCACACTTCACATAACACTAGGAGTTACTTCTTAACGTAACTCCGACATTGACTCATCGCAAGCCAATGTTTGTTCGAAACATATATACAAATGAAATGCACTCACCTTTGCCTCATTATTGAATCTTCTCAACGATAATCTTCTAATTCTAAGTGTTTTCCTTCTCTTTTGAGTTACTTGGATCGCTAAATTTACCGTAGTCTGAAAACCTCATATAACATCATAAAATATTCAAGCTTTATATTAACATCGAACTAACATAATTTAAACTTAAATATAAAATTCAATAAAAATAAAACCGATACTTAAATTGATATAAAACTAAATTGTATTTCCATCGTAATTTCAAAATCTCAAAATATTCCTTAAATTTCATGAATATTTTGCTTCACTAACAACTCTTCAACTTTTACTAATTTCATAATTCAACCACTAATTATGAATTCTTTTTAGAATTCGTATCAACTTTCCTATTTAATCCATAATGACCCTTCACCATTATGATCATTTCACATTTATCACATAAAATTTCTATCACCTCAATAAAATATCCAAATCAACAATTAAACATTCAAAAGCTTGCAATTTCATCCTAAAGCTTCTTAGGCTTTCCAAATTTAATCACACAACTTGATAAACTTGAAATTAAATCTCAACTTAAGAATTAAACCAAAAAAGCAGCATATTAAATAAATTTCCTGCATTACAACAATTTACTCAAATGATACTTCATTTAATAACTTAAAATCAAGTCCCCATAATATTACATTCTTGCAATAATATCCCACAATTCTTAAAACTTATATATTAACCCTTTTACTAAGTCAAGGCTCCAAATTGATCCAAATTGATCCAAATTGATCTCCAAGTCACATATAACACATCTAATATCAATTCTAGATCATAAGAAAATTTTCTATGATTTTCCCCTAATTTCTTCATATGGTCGAACACCCCAAGAACAAATGAACTTGATTTCCATTCAATTTCAAGCATGAATTCAACTTCCTATCATTAAATTCATGCTATTCTAATCACAATAATATCAAATTACATCAAAATTCAATCACTCTCTAAAACCCTAGCATGGCCGAATATCATATAAACATGTACAATTAATTTTTAATCATCATACATGCCTTAAGATTAATCACTAACATAAAAAACATAAAGATCTTTCATTAAATTTCAAAATCCATTAACCATTTATAAACCCTAATCACCAAATCTCAACATCCAAGCATGTTTAACATGAGTTTCGTACACCAAATGATAAACAATTTGATGTAGAACATTTTTCTATTTCAGAACTTTTTCCAAAATCTTACTAAAATAACTCAAAAAATGAAAAAACAATTTCTTACCTTTAAGAAGGTTCACGGCAGCAACCGATGGAGTAAGAAGAACTCTAATATTTTTTAGTAATTTTCTAATACATGTAAATTTAACCAATTTAATAGAATTTAAAATTCAATTCTTGAGAATTTCCATTTTTTACATTAATGAATCTTTAAATTTACTAAATTTCATTGTCATATCCTCCATTAAAATATTCTTTTGTAGAAGATGAATCGACATGGCTTTATATTCCACTTTGACCATGCAAGTTTTGAAAATTGCATTTTAGTTACTAAAATTCCGTTATTCGATCAAATCTGAAAAATTACACTGTTATGAGCCAAATTTCTTTGATCTAAAATATGGGAATAATATTTACAACCATTTTTTAACATCTTCAAATTTTCATAAAATTTTGATTCGATCCGATTATCCAATTTCAATACCGAACTCTATCGTTTTATATCTTTTAACAAAAATCTCGTACAAAAAAATCTGTTTTCCACAAAAATCTTTGTTTTAGGGAAAACGGTTCATTTACAGCTAAAATCTATAACTTTCAAAATTACATTTTTGGTCCATGAATTTTTACAAAGTTTATACTTTATCCCTCAAACTTTTAAAACTTATATTTTAGTCACTAGTCAAAATTTGGGATATTACACAGAATCTATCAAATTGGTCATAATTTTTTTTAATTCAATATATTGAATCCTCTAATCATATTACGACGTATGTCATGACATAATTGGAGGGTTATTTTTAATTTAATTTATATTTAATTTAAATAATTTTTCTCTAATGAGATTGTGACACGTGACATCATATGATGGAAGAAAAATAAATTAAATCAAGAAGCTGTTGGAGAGAGTTGAATCAATGTCTCTAAAGTGGATTAAGCATCCTCTACTATTGTGCCAACACTAGTTCTTGGTAAAATATTTACATAATTTATTATTAATCTAATGCTATAATGAAGGCCAGAAAAAAATACAAAAAGTAATAATAAAACAACTCGAATCTTAGCCTATTATTATGGATAGGCACGAAGCAGGGTAGGTCGATTTTTGGTCGCCTCGACCCCGACCTGAAAAATGTATTATTTATACTCAACTCCGTCATACCCGATTTGAATATATTAATATTTTTAAATAGTTAAAATAATATATTTATAATTATTTATTATATTTCAATGGTTAAAATAATATATTTTACCTTAAACTTGACCCGATTCATATATATATATATATATATGGATAAACTAATAATTTATATCGGGTTGAATTGGGTCGATAATTTTTTACCTTAAACATGCCTCGTCTCGCACCGAAGCTGTCTATTATATAACCCACCCCTTTTAAGAAAAAAAACCCCTACTAGATGGTTGAGATGAAGTGGGTTATATAATATATAACTTCGGGTGGGGTGGGGTCGGGTTTAAGGTAAAAAATCACCGACTCGACCCAACCCAATATGAATTATTAGTTTACTAGTTATATATATTCGAATTGAGTTAGGTTTAAGGTAAAATATATTAATTTAACCATTTAAATATTTTAAATGATTATCAATATATTATTTTAACTATTTTAAATATTAATATATTCGAATTGAATCGGGGTGGGGTATAAACAATATATTTTCAAGTCGGGGCTAGGGCAGTAAAAAAATAGCATGTCCTGCCATGTGCCTATCCCTAGTAATAGACCAAGGTTTGAGTCATTTTATTGTTACTTTGTTTTAATTTTTATGGCCTTCAATATAGTATAAGATACATAACAAATGCTGTAAATTTTTTTATCAAATATTAGTCTTGGTGTAGTGGTAGATGTAAGTTTATCTTACTTTAAAGACCCAAGTTCAACTCTACTCAGTAGTTGGTTTGATTCAATTTATTTTCATTCCATTAGATGGTGATATGTCACCATCTGATTGGAGGAAAAATAGTAAAATTAAAATTAAATTAAATTAAAAATCTCAAATAATGTTATGACACATGTCATCATATGATTAAAGGATTAAATATATTGAATTAAATAAAATTATGACCAATTTGATAGATTGCGTAAGGAATAAGGACTAAATGTGCAATTATGTCAATTTTATTAACTACCACACCAGCTCTTTCGTTAAATGTTAATGGCAAATGGCTTGATTGAATGCATTTAAATAGTTGGGTGACCTAATTGACAAAATTTCAAAAATAGTTATCAGAATGAAAAGGGACAATAATTAGGTGGTGAATGATATAGTTAATCCAAAAAAGATTATGAAAAATATTGTAATTAATATTTTATTTTAAATAATTTACCTTCATATTTTTATATAATTTATAATTATACGTTGAGTCCTTAAAATTTTAATTTTTTTATAAATTAAATTAAATTATTTTATTTTTTTATAAAGTTCCAGAGATTAATTCATTTTTGTAAAGTTCGAAAGTTTAATTAATCTTTAATAACAAATATTAAGGGTAAAGTACAAAAATGATCCTCAATTATAGGGCATTGTTTTGTTAAGTACCTTATTATTAAAAGTTACATAATGGTTATTAGATTTTAGAACGTTGCTTTGTTGAGTCCTCCGACTACTAAAAGTTATAAAATTGTCATTCGACTATTCATATGTTCCAAACTCATCCTTTTTCGTTAAAATTGACGACACTTTGAGATGGACGTTAACCTACTGACTTAGATATGATAAAAACATATTTTGATGATGTCTACTAGCGTCATTGTTGCTTTCAGGCAGTGGCTCTACAACACAATGTTTCAAGCACTAGCTTGACGACATAATGTAAACAGAGACTTGATCCACAAAATACAACTCAAATAATTATGGGGTCATATTTTATCATGTCCTAGTGAACATGTTAACTTCCAGCTAACATGACCGTCAATTTTTTTAATAGAAAAGGATGAATTTGGAACATATGAACAATCAGATGACTATTTTATAACTTTTAATAGTCGAGAACTTAATAAAGTAGGAGACCATTTCATAACTTTCAATAGTTGGGGGACTCAACAAAGGAGTGCCCTATAATCAAGGGCCATTAATGTACTTTACCTCAAAATTAAAAAAAGAACTTATTGAAAATTTTAAATATTTTTAAAAATAAAGTAAAGAATTACTAAAATTAAACACACTATTAAAATTTTAAACAATAAAATATCAAAAATTATAGGTAAACTACCGAAATGGTCACTTACCTTTCATTTTTATAAACTTGTACTCACCAAATTTAGAAAGTGTAAGTTTTTGTCACTTACGTTATCGTTTTGTTAAGTTTTGGTCACTGAGATGTTAAGTAGCGTTAAGTTGATGACGTGATACGTTAATAAAAGTGTACAATTTTGTTTTAACCCCTGAACTTTAGATATAATACCAATATGAGCCTTTTTGTAAACCCAAAATAATTTTAAGGACAAATGATCAAATTATTCTTTTTTTCAATATGATTTTCTTCTCCACGCCATTGATGGGTTTTCCGTACGCGCAACCATAGTTGGCGGACGGTTAATCTTCAATATTTAAGGTGTTTGAATGAAAATTTCGGTGAAAAAGACACGAATTCACCACGATAATTTGTTGTGAACTTGATTTGCAGAAAGTGAATCTCAATATCCCATGCTGAAATGTTGATGTTTTAAGTCTCTGCCATTTCATTGCTTCTTGCGTGCCTTCAACCTTCTGCAAACATAGCTAGTAAGTTAAATTTTAATGATGCATTGATTTTTACCATCTATTTTACTTCATTAGATTAACATGACTTGGTTGTTTCTATCTATATTTCCTTTCTGCCATGTCGTTGCTGCCTCTGTTTCCTCCAATTTTTAATTTTCCAGTGAGGTAAAATCTTTGAACACAATTCTGGGTTTTTTTTCTTTCACTGTTAAAAGTTCGGTTTGTGTTTTTCACTGCCTCTGGTACATCTTTCGGATTCTTCACTGCCATTGAATTCAAATGGCCTCTCATCTTTGAAAAAGAACAAATCAATGTCAAACTGGCCATTTTGTTACTTTTGATACTTTAGTGGGGAAAACTAAAAATTACTCAAACATTAGTAACCATTTGTGTAATTTACCCTTTTTAATTTTATATACATTGTGCCATGTCAGCAATATGTTAAAGGTCTAATGTCAGTGATCTCTCAGTGATCACATCTTAATTATATAAAAAAAACCAAATATTATGTTTTTTTAAATTCAGTGAGGAAAATGTATAAAACTTAAACGAAAGTGATCAATCTTGTAGTTTACTTAAAATTATAAAATGATAAATATTAAAAATCAAAATTTCAAAATATCTATGTAATATTAAACAAATTTGAAAACTTTCATTGAACTTTTTTTTCCATTGTCTCTCGTCAACTTCAATCCACTATTCATTAAATACGTTTTAACAGAAAAAGTAAAATAAATATCTTTTTTCAAAAGTCTTTTTGAAAGCTTTTCTTTTCTAAGAAGATTTTTATTTTATTTCTTCTGCAAAATGTGATTATCTAATTGTATTGGGGTGAATTGAGGTGTTTTTTTTTTCAACATCTAACTTGTTAAAACGAAATATCCTTACAAGATGGAGAAATATTAAATATTTTGAACAATTTTATCTGAAAAGTGTTCGATATGGTCTCTCGTCAACGTGAGTTTACTGTTATTTCTTGAACATATTTTAGTAGAGTAAGTAAACCAACAAAAACTTTTTTTCAAAAGACTCTTTGAGAACTTTTCATAACTTTGAAGATTTTTATTGTGTTCCTACTACAGAGTGAAAATATCCAATTACACCGCAACACTTGAGATATTCTTCTCGACAATCTAGATTGCTAAGACAAAACGTCCTTAAAAGTATGAAAAATATTAAAAATTTTGAACACTTTATCGAAAAGGTGTATGACTATCTCTTGTAAACATGACCAATTACGTGTTACAATTTTAATATACGATCAAAAAAGTGTTATCAGTTTTATTATTATTTAAATAATAAAATCGATAAAAATTATTAGAAATTTTATTATTTTTATCGATTTTATTATTATTGGGTGTTTTATTGGTTTTATTAATAAAACCGGTAAAACGCTACTGGTTTGTTATTATTTGTACTTTATCAAAAATATTAAAAGTATTAATGTTTTAGGTAAAAATAATAATGTTTTAGGTAATTTTTTACCGATTTTTTTATTTAAATAATAACAAAAACGATAATACTTTTTTTAACTGTATATTAAGAGTATCACACTCTAAAACTTCCCAAACATAACTATACTTGAACATATTTACAGTTGAATAAGTAAAACAACAAACATTTTTTTTTAAAAAGCGTCTCTTTGAGTTTTTTTTGTCCTTTTAATATTTTTTATTTTGTTCCTACTTTAGAGTGTGAGTAACCATTGTTTTACAATAAATTAAGGAGCTTAAGAGATAAGACATAATTGAAGACTTTTCCGATGAGAAAAATCAAGATTTTTTAACACTTCATAAATATTTTAAAATTTTAATTTTTAATAATTTATTTTTTATCATTTTATAATTTATTATATCTTTTAATTTTATATTTAAATTTTAAAATACCCCCAACATAATTACCCTTATCCTGCATAATCATCATTACATGAGAGTACAAGATTATCGAGTTAAAAAATAATTTTATTTTTGCCAAACAAATAATTTTATTTTTACCTTATTTGGGAGTCCACCAGTAATTAGGTTTCTACACAGAGCAACAACATACACAATATTATGTAAAGTTTGAGATTCTCCAAAAAAAAGTTTAAGTAAGATCTTTCGTTTACTGAATGCTTCAAAATGTTGGAATTTCTTATATGAACTTGTTCAACTTGAAATATATCTTCAAACTTGATTAACACTTTTCTATTGATATAGAAGTTTTTGGAAGTGGATGTGTCCAATATCCACTTAGCATGATCCAAATTGACCTCGGGAATAATGATGGCAATCACTTTGTTTAGATTACCGATCAAGTTTGCTTCTAGTTTATTTTCATTATTGTTCCTAGGGCAGTCAGAGCGACAAAAAAATTAGTATGATTTATTTTCTGGCTTTCCACACATGTAGTAACTCATCGAGTTAGACATATGGTTCATTCATAATTTCTTGAAGTTGGTTAACTTTTTAGGTTTAGAGTTTCATTTCTTCTTTGGGTTGACAATATACGTTAACCTATTTCGTTTGGGACCATGAGAAGAATTTAAGAGATTAACCCTAAAAGATAATTCACTCATAGAAATAAAATTCTTAAGACGATTTATTCCTTCCATTTCATGTGACAAAACAACTCTTTTATAGAGATATCTTACTTCTGATACTTTATGAGATTCTGATAGTTAGACCCCGACTTGGGTAGTTTCTCAATTAGTACGTTTTCCAAGAGATTCTCATACACTTCTATCCTTTCAAATAGGATTTCAAAGACATACTTCTCATAGGTATGTTCTTGTTCTATGATGGGCTTTTCGTTAGTCATTTGAAACTTCAGTAATTTCCCAATGACGTACTTTGATTCCAACATCATTTCGTTGTGTTTCTTTTATAGAGTATTCCATATGGATTTAGCAAACTTGTGTTTTAACAAATAAGTCAAAAAGATTGTTATCCGTATGACTTAGCATATGACCTTTGACCAGTTCGTTTTCCTTCTCAAGCTTGGCTTTGACAGTATCATTTTTGGGAATATCGCAAGCTTCTCCATTTTTTCGATGGTGGGACATCACATAAGACACAATCAAACTTATAGTTAAAAAAATATCATCATTATTTCTGACCAATAACGATAGTCAGTTTCGTCCAACAATTTGAACTTGGATAGATCAATGATGAACATATTTGTAACGAACATTTTCGTTTATAGTCATAATTACCTCTAAATTGTTAGGAAAAATTTTACTGTAAAAGAGAAATATTAACACTAACTGTTACAAAATAATAAGTTAATTAAACAAATAAATATAATTATTGTGTTGTGAAGGCACTACCTTAGAAGCAATTTTGTCTGGACATGTGTAATGTAACACCCTACAATTTTATCTATACTTTTTCAATGTCCGACTAACACTGCGATACCTGCCAACTATTCAGACAGAGATACTTCACCATTATTCACTGCATAATATTGAGTGTTCTAGTTGAACTAATAACCTTCAGAATCATCGTTGAATGGATCATAGCGAGACAAACTTGTATTACAATGGTATTTATGTCATTTTTGTATTGCAACGGTATCAAGAAATATTTATGTGCTTGATTCGTGGTTCATAATCCTTATGATTATACAACATATAAATTCATCAGCGCTTCCAGACTTATCCCAGTCATACACTTAATTCTAGGTCATTGAGGATACTAAGGTCATTTAGTTTTCAGGTTTATCTCAGTAATTTCAAAGTAATTCATACGTGTAAAGTACTTTTGGTAATTTAGCCTCTAGGGGTTCACTAAGGAATTAGGAATTCTAGGTTGTTTTCTCATATCAGAGGTTATGATCGATTAACAGGGTTATTTTCACTTTCAAGGACAATCCTTGTCTTTTACATCGCACGTGTATTTTCATAGTTATTATCCAATTATTTTTTAGATTTAACCTTTAACAAGATCAATTGGAATTTACGAGTCATGAGAATAATTGCTTTACTTATTAAATAACTAAACTTAGATTTATCTCTTATCGATCTTCTAGTTCCCTATACGAGCATATTGGGTTTACTGTCTTTATACCGTATTTAATTCAAGTTCATTAATAATTAACTTAATGTAAGTGACCAATAACTCCAATCATGCATTAACAAATCACCAACATGTACCATAAAGTATGTATAGGATAGTAAAGTATTATCTCGATTTTTGAGCCACATTGTTTAACCAATTAAACTCCATTTGATTTCTCTCAAACTTTAATTCCACGTCCCATAATGTCTTAAATACATGGCCAAACCAATTATATTAGAAATTAAACTTAAACATGAAAATTTGTATTGAATTCAGAGATAAAATGCCGAAAAATAGATTATCGAGTTTGAATTTTGGCAAAATAGACTTCGAATTCGAACTCAGGACGTCAAAAAACATAAAATATGACTTTTCAAAAATTTTAACTTTTTGGTCAAAGTTAACGATCAACGTTCAAACTGGTCAAATTCAAAGTCAACGGGTAGGTCAACGATTACTAAAAGTTAACAGTTCGGGTCAAGGTCAATGGGTCAAACCAATTCGAGTTGACTCAAGCCAGTTCGGGTTGACTCAGTTCGGTCTAAGTTGACTCAGACTGATTCGAGTCAACTCAAACTGGTTCTAGGATGTTCTAAGGCTGGGGAGGAGCCTCACACGCATGTGACGGCGCGTGAGATGACAGAAACGATCGGAGGTGGTGGTTGAGTACACCGGGAGCATCCAAATGCCATAATATAGCCACATAAACGCACAAATCAAGCTAAAATCAATAAAATCAAAAGAAAAATGGTTGAACTCTAACCCTAATGACAGACAGATGAAAACGAAGGTGATAACCTCACCTACCGATTGGGTTGTATCAAAAATAGCCGGGGAACACAGTGTTGAGGGCGGTGAGGTAACACAGTGTCGAGTTTGACCGAAAACAAGGAAAACATGAGCGATGATAGGGGTTATTCGAAACTTCAAACGCTCACCCACGATGAACGATGGACGTTTAGTGTCAGTGATTGGTTGGGGTTGCGTCGCGATAGCCTAACGCTTTGATTGGAGGTGGCGGTGACTTGCATTGCCGGTCAAAAGAAGGTGGATCGACGGAAGGAGGGCGACGGGCTAGGGATTAGGGGAAGAATTTGGAGATTTTCTCACGCTGGGGGTTTCTGGTTTTTGGGTACATAACATAACTGAATTATAATAAAATATACAAATAGAAGCCTAGCCTAGTGGTTAAGGCATGGGCACCCATGACCCTAGGATCATGGGTTCAAGCCCTCTCAGTAACTATATATTTTTTCAATTGATTAGAAAAATAGGATATTTACAAGGCTAGTCCCTAAACTTCCTAGATTTTTTAAACTAACCCAAAAAGTTTTAAAAACTAATAATTTAGTCATTAAAAATTCAATTAATTTATTTAATAATATTATATTAAAAATTAAGGTTGTGACAACTCTTCTCCCCTTAAAAGAATTTCTTCATCGAAATTTACTCAAATCACAAAAATGCATAAGCGAATCTTTCATCAATTCTTCAATATCTTCAGGTAGCTTTCACAGAAGTACGGGTCCTCTATTAATCCTTAACAACTGAATATACATTCTCGTCAGAACTCTCCCTCATCCTAATAAAAGAAAATGAACATAACTATCCTTGTGAAAACAACTAAACCTTGGCTAAGAGGTTAGGTTCATAGAGCGGTAACATATTTTAATTTCATTTCTAGAGTCGGGGTCTGAATTTCTCAGATAAGTAACTGTCACATTACTCGTGAGTCACTTTACAGAATTTGAACAAACGTTGCTGGTATTCGTTTTATGCATAGGTCGAGACCTAACGAATAGAAAACTTAGGTTAGCTTATTAAAGAGAGAACTCAACTTTGGAATTCGGCTTAGAGAAGTACGATTATAGTCTAGGGGCATATACTGATCAGACATCCTATGGCAGTCGACCGACCGGTCTACCCAGAAAGACTTAATTCAACCTAAGCTCTGATACCACTAAATGGAACACCCTTAGATCGATGTGGGTGATCCGATCTAATCTGAGGTGTCATATTAAGACCATCGGAGTGACCCACAGTAAAACTCCAGGAAATTTTTAAATTTTTTGTTAATCCATTTAAAATCATAAAATGATATATAGATAAAATACAAGTTCAGAAAATTATTTATATATTAAAAATAAAATCCTCAAATATCCAGTGGTTAACAACTTTCACACTTGAATATAAAAACAAAATACAACCTACATGCCCCTCCATAATTACATGCATCGTACTCCACAAGCAACATCGGTGGAACTCCTTTACTAATGACGGTAAAAGCACATTATCAAACTCTTTAACCTGAAATGGTAAGTAACAGAGTGAGATTTGGAAAGCTCAGTAATACAGAACAACCAGATGAATACTATAGGCCATCGAGTATAAGGTAATGCATAAATTCCTTAGCGAGACAATCATCATCAAATTCTAGTTGTGAATTCATATTCCAATAGCTAACTCTTCAGTTACAAACAATAATATATGGTCTGAAGGAAGTATTCAAAGAGAGATTCAGAAGATTAAATTGGCAGTCTAGTGTGTTCCAACAAAACAAAAAATGTGTGCATAAAACATTAGTAGTTTAAAACATATTCTAAAACCACAATAATACCATTCAACCAAACACCGATATGCAGTTCCACATAACTACATCCATAAGAAATTACCCTAGGCCTATTATACGTAGGTTTCAACCTATGGGAGCATCTTGGGTTCATAAGGTCTTACCCTAGCCGAAGTGTAGGTGCCCACCTGAAGGGTGCAACCTCGGGCTCATAAGAACTTACCCAGTGCACAGAGCAGAGGAGCCACCCTAAGGGAGTACCTTAGGGTCTATAAGGTTTTACCTCTAGGCCTATTGGGCCCAGGAGGCCACCCATGGGTCGCCTTAGGTTCATAAGGAATTACCAACTAATCAGTGTTGAACATATATAAGGAATTAACAGCTTGATCAGAATTGAACCTACAATAAGGAATTACATGTTAATCGATGCTAAACCTATATAAGGAATTACCAGCTTGATCAAAACTGAACCTGCAAAGACTTTATACCAGATCCCAAAGTACCCCGAAGAAAAAAAAATTTCAGACAGTAGCCAGTGGTATCAGGAAATTAGAGTTCATACATATTTATTTATTAGTAAAAATAGTAACCAGAGAACACGTATCATGTAGCCATAGTTCATAAACAATAAATCAATACTTCAGTAAATCCGTAATTTTGGGAAATCATATTCTAAAATAGGTAAAACAATTATATGGCACATAAGGAACATATTAGATGATCCAATTATTTTTTGGAGGTACTTAGCAATTATCAAGTGAGGGAAACACGAAACTTCTATAAAATGATTGAATTTCAGAAACGAGATCCTTATAAAAAGGAAGTTTGATAGCTAGCAGATTTATCAGCGATTCAGGAAGTGATTTATCAAGATCATAATATTCAGATACTTTTCAGAGGTACTAAGTAAACAGAAATGTATTCAGAATCTTATACATCAGAGTTACTTGAGATTTCATATATGAAAGGAGTGATTCCATTATTGAAGCAATCAGAGGCAATATAGACATTTTGGTTTCTCGAAGAATTCTTAGTAATTTAACCCAATGAGAGTAAAACACCATTTATAGAATTTAGGATTTTTATTAAATTATCAGGATTTCGAGTCAAATTAACCTAACTAATCCCAGCATTGCGATACGTGCCAACCATTCAGACCGAGGTACTTCACCATTATTCACTTCTTAATATTAATTGCTCTAGTTGAACTGATCACCTTCAGAATCATCATTGAGTGGATCTTAGGGAGACGAATGGGTATTCCAATGGTATTTATGTCATTTTTTGTATTGCAACGGTATCAAGAAATATTGACATGCTTGATTCATGGTTCATAATCCTTATAGACAGTACAACATATAAGGTCATCAGCGTTTACAAACTTATCCCAACCATCTGCTTAATTTTAGGTCATTGAGAGTACTTAGGTTATTTAGTATTCAAGTTTATCTTGGTCATTTCGGTGTAATTCAGACGTGTAAATTACTTTCGGTAATTTAGCCTCCGAGGGTTTGCTCAAGAATTAGGAATTCTAGGTCATTTCCATCTCAGAGGTTATGATCGATTAACATGGTTATTTATACTTTTAGGGACAATCCTTGTCTTTTACATCACGCAAATATTTTCTTTGTTCCTATCCAAGCATTTTCGACATTTAACATTTAACGAGATTAATCTGAATTTACGAGTCCTGAGATTATTTGATTTACTAATTAAATCACTGAACTTAGATTTATCTCTTATCGATCTTCTAGTTCCCTACATGAGTCAATTGAGTCTTATTGGGTGTATTGTCTTTATACCATGTTTAATTCGAGTCCATCAATAATTAACTCTATGTAATTGGCCAATAATTCCAATCATGCATTAACAAATCACCAACATGTAACATAAAGTATGCATAGGGTAGTAAAATATTATCTCGATTTTTGAGCCACATCGGTTAACCAATTAAACTCCATTTGATCTCCCTCGAACTTTAATTCCACATACTATAATGTCTCGGATACAAGGAACTTAAACGTGAAAATTTGTATTGAATTGAGAGATAAAATACCGAAAAACAACTTACCGAGTTTGAATTTGGAAAAACGGACTTCGAATATGAACTCAGGACTTCGAAAAAATAAATATAACTTTTTGAAAATTTTAACTTTTTGGTCAAATTCAACGATCAACAGTCAAACTGGTCAAAGTCAAAGTCAACAGTCAGGTCAAAGTCAATAGTTCGGGTCAAGGTACACGGGTCAGGCCGGTTCAGGTTGACTCACGCCAGTTCGGGTTGACTAAGTTCGGTTCGAGTTGACTCAGACTAGTTCGAGTTAACTCGAACCGATTCTAGGATGTTCTAAGGCTGGGGAGAAACCCCATGCGCACGCGGCGATGCGTGGTGGTGCATGAGACGATGAAAACGATCGAGGGTGGCAGTCGAGTACACCAGGAGCATCCGAATGCCAAAACACATCAACATCAATGCATAAATCAAGCTAAAATCAACAAAATCAAACGAAAAATGGTCGAACTCTTACCCCGATGGTAGACAGACGAAAACGACGGTGACAACCTCACCTACCGATTGCGTTTTGGTCGGAAATGGCCGGGGAACACAGTGTTGGGGGCAGTGAGGTAACCCGACGTCGGGTTCAACAAGAAACGTGGAAAATATTAGTGGTGTGTAATATTAGAAACAACTGCTCCACATTCTGAAAGCTGGTAATGGAGATGGTACACTAAAATAACAAGAACTTAGCACATTAAAAAACCTTTGATTTCTGACAAAGAACGGGATCCAAGAACCGTGTCTCATCAACAATCACATCATCAGCCAGAGGTTTCCCAGTCAACACAACTGCTGCAAGGGAGGACGTTTAACCACTCTCTTAATGGATGGAACTTTAGCACAAGCTCGAAGAACATTAAGTGTTCCCTTCAATGCAGGTTCAACCATTCCAGCCTGAAAACAGAAGTTAATAATTCATGATATTATGCACATTCAAATATGCCATTGATTAGTGAAAATTTGAACAAGTTAAATACTAGCCAATCAGAACCAATATTCAAACAGTCAGTAACGTCATTTCTTCCTGCTAACCCAAGGATAAGTTGGGTGTTTTCAGAGATGAAACTATTTTAGCCAGGGATTTAAATAGTGTCCGCTATTAGAATAGCGGCTGTTATATGATAGTAAAGGTGCCGTCCAAAATCATTATTGCACTATGGTGATATCCACAATGACTGTAATATCATCCGCTATTGTCACAATCATGAAAAATGCAATGCAACCGAAAATGTGACTGCAACTGCAATTTAAATCCCTGATTTTAGCAACTACAAATCTCATAAGTTCTTTCCAATTGCAACTACTTTGCATCTTAACCAGAAATTATGCTGTCATTAACAAAGAGAATTACCTGTGGATCCTTCACAGTAGAAGGAATAAAATAAGGAGATGCTGTATGGAAAACGCCAATGCAACCTTCAACCGCAGAATCGAAAGATCCCTCATCCAGTAGCTATGCTTTGAACAAATGGAACCTTTTATCTCCAACAAGCGCAAGCAAGTGCTGGGTTTTCTCCGGATCATCAATGAATATAAGCAAGAAACAAGTTGAGAGAAAAATACCCAACAAATTTCAAGTTACAAATAAATAGAATTATGAAATTGGGGTTGTTTGATGTTTAAAAGCAAAGAAAATGAAAAGGGAAAGTTGAGTTTGCACAGACTTGGATCACGAACAGTGGCATTGACACTGTAGCCACGTTGCAGTAAGAGCTTGACAAGCCAAGAGCCGATGAAACCAGATGCTCCTGTTACGCAAACCACCTTCTCTGCTTCGCTCATCTTTGTGGCAGAATCACTAAACCCAACCCCAGGCCGATTCATCTGCATGCATCTATCTATATGGTGTAATGAAGATTTAAGGGAAGTAGGCGGTGGATGGTAGTGATTCAGTAAAGAAAGGAAAATGGAAAGAACAGGTCCCATAAGCAGGTTGATCTTCTTGTTTATACTCAGACCCGCGCCCCTAGGGCCCACATTTTTTCATCCTTGTAATTGGAGCCCCCATTTCTTCATTATTATAATTAGATCCTTAATTTTTTTAATCTTATTTTTCACTTTTATAATCGATGTCCTAATATTATTCAATCTAACTTCTTATTTTTATAATTGAAATATCTAATTCTTTTCAATCCCTTTTTTATCTTTATAATTGAGTACCCTAATTTTGTAATCTTACTTTTAACTTTATAATCGAGACTTTTAAGTTTTTTTCAATATCACTTTTTACCTCTATAATTAAGACCCCTAATTTTTTAATCTCACTTTCTTAACTTTATAATTGAGGCCCTTAAGTTCTTTTAATCTCACTTTCTAACTTTCTAATTGAGGCCCCTAAGAATTTTCAATCTCAATTATACCTTTATAATTGAGACCCTATTTTTTTCAATTTCAATTACTACCTTTATAATTAAGGCATGTAATTTTTTACAATTTCATAAAATTCTCAATTTCTCATCCGTTTCTCCATCTCTCTCGTTTATTCATTTAATTTTGAATTAAATCTAATTATATTTATCTCCTTTTTTTCAAATCTTATTTTTTAATTTACCAAATATTCTTTAATTCTTAGTCTTCTCCAATCTCAATCTATCAATAACATAATATTTTATTCTTTATTTTTTTAATTTATTATTAATAATAAAGCTTCATATCATAATTTATACCCACATTCGATTTTTTATTCTCTTAGTTGTATTTAAGACGTTTTCTTAACAAAACAATAAAATTAATATTAGGAAAAGTTTAATAAATTTTCTACGATATTAAATCAATTGTTTAAAGTAATGTAGTATATTTTCCTTCAATCAGGATTTATTTTTTATTTTTTCTCAGGGTCCTGAAAATATTCGAGACGATTCTGTTTATACTTTATACATTTTTTAGAAAAATATTAAATCGACTAAATTTTTATAATAATGCTTTTGAAAAAAACATTCTTCATACAATCCTTATCATAAATTGTTTGTTTGAATGAGGTATTTGTTACAGTACACCTCAAAGACACATGATAATACATACGACCAACACTTTGATGCATTGAAGAGAATACGTCTTCGTCTAGCGCTCGAGAGACACACGATGGTCCTTGCGACCACAACCTTGCAATTTCAAATGGAATTTCATTTCAATCTCAGCATAGACCAGCAATTTCAAATGGAATTGCAATTTCAATCCAATTCGGAGACGCTTGGAGCAGCAATTTCAAGTTGCAAATGGAATTATATGGAATTGTCAATTGAAATATAGGAAAGTAAACAGGGAGACGCATTACAGTCCATACGTTTCTCCCAATTCTATTAAAATGAATTGCTTTCATGAAATAATTCATGTTCCACATTATTCGAGTTAATTTTTTTCAACAACAATATCCTAAAAATTTCACCTAAATCGGCTAAATTTTTTGCCGTAGTAAATTGGTATACAATTTTTTGTTGAGCATTTCTGTTCTCGATTTTTTATTTAAATTTCTGTTAGGATAAATTACATAAATGATCATTCATGTTTGAATACTTTTTACTTTTCTCCACTGATATTTAAAAAATTAATAATTTTATCATTATTATCAATTTGTAATAAATCAATTACGTTAACTCATTATTGTGTCTGACAAAAAGTTGACGTGGCGTGTTAATTGGATTAAAGTAGTAAAATCATTTTAATCATTGACACAGACGCCATTCTTGCTTTCTCTGCTAGTTACAGTTAGGGGTGTTTAATGAGTTGAGTTGCTCGAATTCGACTCGGTCAAAACTCGGGTCGAATCGACTCGAACTCAAGCTCAACACGAGATTTTAACGAGTTCAGTTGAGCAAAGTCCAACTCGATTCAATAAGTTCGTGAGCAAATCGTTAATTTTTTTAATAATTTTTTAGTAATTATCTTAAAAATTATTCCATTTAAAAATTAATAATTTACTAATAGATAATAAAAAAAAAGATGATAAATTATTAATCTATTAATTTTATAATAAATCATAAAAAATACTAAATTATTAATTAATAATTATTATTTTACTACACCCAAAATCAAACCCTAATTATTATTTTAATGCATTTGTGGATTTTTCTTTGGATTTTAGACTTTAAAATTATTGCATACACTCTTTTGATGATTCTGATTAAATTTATTAATTTATGTTTATATTAAGCTCTATATAGTATTAGTTGATTTTACTGTAGTTAAAAAATAAGATAAAAATTTTCAGTGAGTTTAATAAGCAACGAGCTTAATGAGTAACGAGTTTAAGGAACAACGAGCTTAACGAAGATGAGTCGAGCAAAATTTGACGAGCTTAATAACGAATCGAATCAATAAAAGAATTAACGAACACAAATCAAGTATATCCCAACTCACGATCGACTCGCTCGATAATTACCCTAGTTATAGTTAATAAATATACCTCAATCAATTTCAGTAAAGCATCTTGGATGTTATTCAAAGGTAATCAGTTTGCTGTCTGTTATTTAATTTTTTCTCTTTAACTTTCACTATTCTACATTTAGGAGCTATATTGCATTGATAATTGTAGATACTCATTTTGACTAGGCTTTCATTCAAGTTCATTTGTATTTATATCTATAAATATATATCTGATTAACTAGTTTAAATATAAGAGGTTATCGAGTTAACTATTATATATCTGTGTAGCGTGCATATTCTATAGGTATATATATGTTATGATATCATCAGGGTTTTGCATGCATAATATATATATATATATATAGAGGAAGGTGTGCATATGTTATATATTGTAAATATATAAATATATTAAATATGGATCTACATTATATATTGTATATGTGCGAATATATACTATTATTATTATGTGTGAATATATATATACATCCATGCGTGTGTCAATATTATATATAATATTATTTATTATTAGCACGGTGACTTATATATATACTATTATCTTAAATATGTGTTACGGTGGGCATATAATTATATATACACGTGTATATATATATATAAGCTAAATTAAAAAAAAGATTTAACATTGATTTTGTTTGTAGGCCCAATTGGCAATATTAGCTGAATGAAGCCCAAAGTTACAAGGACCAACTGAAGCCCGTGTGCCAAGGTTGGAGAAACCCTAACCCCTTTCTTCTGCCCAACGTCACACAACTCTCAACGTGTGCTTTTCGAGCTTCCACGTGCCCATGCCTCGACCGCTTCTGCTGTACCCGAGCTCCTGCAGCGGTCGTGTGTCCCCTACCAACTCCCTCTTCCGTGATAGTGCAGGGTAGGAGTTTTGGGTATTTTCCCGAAAAATCACCTTTTGATTAAATATTTACGTGTCAGACATCGTTAGAGAAAATATTACGGATCTAACACACTTTGCAGAAAGGCGCGACCCATGCTCCTCGTCTTACGCTGATGTGTCGCCATGTGTGGTAAGGCGCAGCCCATGCATCGCGCCTTACGCTAATGTGGCACCACGTGGGGTAAGGCGCAGTGCATAGGCCGCGCCTTTCTATCAACTGACACACGCGCCAGATAGGTACGGTGCATGGGCCGCGCCTTGTATAATTGTATCCGAATTCATCGGCTTTTAAACTTTTCTCTCGGCTATAAATGCTATGCTCTCAACCCGTAAAATCACACAACAATCCTCTCAACCCGAAAACATCACACAACAATCCTCTTATCTTTGATTCATAAGTTCATTCGATATTTCGTTATAAGGTAATTTTTTTAATATATAATATTTTTTATATATGATTATTTGGAAAAAATATTGTACTAATTATTTTTAATTAATTTTTGTGGTTGTAAAATTGGAAAGAGGGAGCATATGTCAAAATATTTTTTTGATATAGTAATAACAAAAAATTATATTATTTAAATTATTTACGTTTATTTATAAAATATTTATTGCGTTATATTTTAATTCATATATTATTTATTTAATTAGGCTTGTTTCAGTTTTTTTTGCAGATATAAGACTGTCTCCCTTTCAAACTCTAAGAATGACGTGAATTTCAACTATTGTTTATTATGATGGTGAAATTCGGGAAGCTGAAACCGGTGTTGTGTTCATATCAAATAATTATCTTAAAATATCATTCAAGAGAAACATAACTCTTGAGGAGCTGATAACGAAGATTTCAAGGAAGGTTCATGTTGAAAGTACTAGAAGACTGTCGTCACTTATACAACGTTCGAACTTTCGAACAATGATGATGTTGAAATTATGGTTGATTCTCAAAATCATTATTCAGACGCCGATACGGAGATGTATGCAAAGTTTGTTGAAGTACATGTTGTTCGAGGTTTGTTATTAAACTCCCACTATGGGCTGGCTGAACAAGTTGATCAAGTTGACAGCCTAACTACAGTAATGTGTAATGATTTGAATGCCATAATGGGAAATCCGCATCATGGTGCCATCCTATCAAGTTCAATGGGGAGACATTCATCTGCAACTCCTTACAATCTGTACCGAGGTGGGTCCACAAATAATCCGTATGAAAACATCGCATCCAGTTCAAGGGGAAGGCATTAATCTGCCAAATTCTTTGACCTAAATATGGAGATTCCCTCGAATGCAACAATCTATGCAGTTTCCATTTGACACGATGACTTCAAGCTCTAGGGGGAGGCATTCTACTGCGAGCTTTTTCGATCTCAATGTTGAGATGCCTTCTAGTTCAAGGGGAAGGCATGCAAGCAGCAGGTTATTCGACCTAAATATGGACAACATGGATGATCCCTCATCTCCACTAGAAGAACTACTTCGTGAGCCAGGTGCGGATGGTGCTGAGATTGGACTATTCGTTCACCCATAATCACTGCAGTTCAACTCCGATGATGATGATGATGTAGGTGAAGTTCCCACAAATGTGGTACAAACTGAACCTCCAGCACACATGTATGAAGCTGACTATGGTGTATTGTACATGCCAGAATTTGCGGATATTCCTAATCTCAGTGACTATGGATTTAACTCATCAATAATTAATGGAGAGTTATATTTAGGCATAGGGTTTTCAAGAAAAGAAGAAGCGATGATGGCTGTAAAAAAATACAATATCCTTAATTTTGTTCAGTACGGAGTCGACCGCTCCACGCCAGAAAAGTATGTCTGTCACTGTATCTGGCGTGAAAATGGATGCAATTGGATGGTTTGCGTATCGAAGAGAAAGAGGAAAAACAATAAATGGGAACTAATGGTATACAACCGTCCTCACACATGTTGTGCTGTAGGGATCAACAAAGATCATCCTAACTTGGACTCTGAAGTGATCTATCAAGCCATCATGCCCATGGTAAAAGCAAGCTCCCATATAGCTATTGATGTGTTGATTTCAGCTATACAATCGCAGCATGAGTATTCCGTCTCATACAAAAAAGAATGGTTGGCAAAGCAGAGTGCGATCAAAAAACTTCACATCGAATGGGATGCATCTTACAACGAACTTCCATGTTGGTTTAGGGTGGTGTAGAGGTTGAATCCTGGGACAATTGTGTACTTTGAAACTTTCCATACATACCATAATGATCGAGTTCTTCACGAACGATGCCAATTCTACCAGGGTTTTTGGACTTACCCACAGTGCATTAATGCTGTAAAATACTGCAAGCATGTGATCCAGATCGACGAAACTTTCTTGTATGGAAAAAACAAGAAAGTTTTACTATTGACAGTTGTCCAAGATGGTAATCACAACATTCTTCCAGTTGCTTTTTCCCTTATTGAAGGAGAAGATACAGATTCTTGGGCTTTTTCCTCTGAAACTTATCCTCACATGTTATCACGAGGGAAAACATCTGTGTCATTTCAGACCATGAAGTTGGGATCAAAGCAACAATGGAGTCTTTGGGTCCAATGTGGCAACCACCCTTTTTCCAACATAGGTACTGTATCCGACACATTGCTATGAACTACCATGGAAGGTTTAAGAAGAATGATGAGCGCCAATTACTTGTGTTCATGGGTAAGTGAAACTGTTGTAGTTTTTTTTCTTTCAATCATTTTCATTTTTTTAGAAACAAAGTTAGTAAGTTCTACATTTTATGCTCAGGTTACGAACTACTAACTCAAACATTTGAATCCATGCTTCAAAATTTGCAGGCGAAGAACGAGGAAGGATACGATTACATCAGCCTCATCAATAAAGAAATGTAGACAAATGCATATGATGGTGGATATAGATATGGACACATGACGACCAACTTGGCTGAGGAAATTAATTCGACCTTAAAGGGGGTACGTCACTTACCTATAACGGCTTTGGTAAAAATGACATATTTTAGTTTGGGAACTCTTTTTGCCAAGCTCGAGGGTCAAGCTCAAACATGGATGCAATGCGGTCATGTCTATCACCCTAGATTAGTTACAGATCTACAAAAATATTGATGCATCAAATGGAATGTTTGTAACAAGCTTCTCTAGAACACATGAATTGTTTCATGTGGCATAGATGCCGCGACCTCTTCAAGGGATTGAAGCTAACTCATACAGAGTAAATCTACGAGACAACTGGTGCGACTGTGGGTTTTTTCAAGCTCTGAAGTATCCATACTTTCATGTGATAGTAGCTTGCTTGCATACCCATCAAGACTATAAATGTTTTGCGGATCCCGTATACCTACTATCAGAAGTGTTTAAGGTATACGAATTTGAGTTCCCCTATAGGTAATGATAAAGACCCTAATGAGGTTAAAAATTGGGCTCCGATTGTACCAGATCCGACTTTATTGAGGGACTGTGGTCATCCAAAATCCACTCGAATTCATTGTGATATGGATATTCGAGAAACACCTAGACAAAACAGAAGATGTAGGCATTGTAGAAACCCAGGGCACAATAGAAAAACATGTCTACTTCTTTTGTCATCAAGTAACCATTGATGAGGAACTGATGTAGTTATTGTTTATCAAAGAATATTTCTTGTAATTTAATTCACATTTACTTAATGTTAAAGTCATTTGATAGCCACTGATTAATTAAAAAAACAATGCAAGAAAACAATAAAGAAGAACCATTTGAAGCGCAAATTATCCATCAACATTGATAAAGAAGAACCATTCAAAGATATGACACATTTTTATTTGTACACCAGGATTCGACGTTGGCGTTATATGTGATTAAAATAAAAGAAATAATAAGTGTCAAACTTAAGAAAGATATCAAACAAAATTATTAAATTTTATCAAACTAATATCAATTCGGTATTTGAATATAATTTTAAATAAAACAAACTTTTAAAAGATAATTGTTTTTGATACATATATTTACTATTATTATTGTAAAAACAATTAAAAAGCACTAAATGATCATCATCTTTGGCTTGAATTAAGTAATAAACAAAATTAACAAAATAAATTAAGTATTAAATAGTAAATAATAAAAAAATTACAATAAAGAAAGTCCAACAAACAAGTAAATACAAATATAATAAAATATAAAAAAACTATCAATGTCTGCGGTATGAATGTGTTTCGCAGGGCGGTGACTATCTGTCTCGAGGAGTATATCTTTGTATAACTGGTTCTGACTCCTCACTGTCATCATCATCACCATCATCATTATTATCATCGTCGTCGTCGTCATCATTAGGAGTAGGTACATTTTGTTGATGAGGATCTGATGATGATGTAGCACCTCCATAGAATAAGGACTCTGGAAGTGTATGACTGACTATCCTACCGTTCATTAAAAACTGGAAAACTAAGAAAACACAGACATCGATGAGTGAGAAAACTGTACAAGAGGTGTTTGTGCGGCGGCCATCAGTGGTGAGACTGAACCTGCCAAATAACCAACATATGAACCCCAAGTCAAATATACAACTAGAGAACCATAATATCCTCCAGGAGGGGTTATATAACTCTGTGGCGGTGGCAGCATCTAGTATAGGAAAGACGGTGATGACATCTGATATGGTTGCGGGGTGTACATCGTTGCAGACAGTGGTTGTTGTGAAGGTTTTGATGCTGCAGTCGAAGACGAACCAGAAGCACCTGCTCTCCGTCCATGAGTCGGGGGACGATGGGGTTGTGACAGTGCACGTCTCTATCGACGTCGATGAATGCTCTACCCTCGTGCATCCTCGAAAAGCAGGAACGATTTCTCGTTACTGTTGAACCACTCGTAATAACCATTCACAACCGTCAAATGGTCCACATAAATAGGTTCTCAATGGGGAATATGCCGTCGTCGATCCTCCCATATCATGACCCACTCATAATGCTTCAGCAGCCAATCGTTATCTGTCTTATCGCATCAATCAATGCTATACAACTGGTCGAGATTTTAAGGTGCTTCCGGAATTGGTTGTACAAAACCAAGTTGTCGGAGCACGCGATCAGTGGGGTGCCACTCGATAATCGCATAACAGATCAGAGGGGCTACCACCATCCAAACATCTAATGGGCCCCTTAACTGATGTGGGATATAGATCCTCATATCATCATTACAATAAAGAGCCCATTCAAACTAAAACAAATATATATAATTCTTATCAAAATAATAATCTAATTATATAACTATAATACAAAATATATTTTCAAACATTTAAATACATACATGTGTGTCATCCTTCTGATCAATTAGTAGCATGATTAATTCTAATTCATCATGTAGATCCCGATGATTTTTCCTGTCAATACACCACTTATTCAAGGAAATAAATTTTATTATATACTAGATAAAATGATTAATATATGAAATCAGTTTTGTAATTACCTCAATAGTAACAGGAATACGAACGGGTTCTTCACATCAAGACATAAAAATGGCAGGCGATACCATGCCCAAAACTGTAGCAGAAGGAGACATCTGCCGATAGCATTTTTCCTGTAGTCAGTAGCTCGACACATCTCCCTATACAGGAATGCCAAAACTACCGAGCCTCAACTTAGTGATCCAACCAGATGAAAATCGCCAAGATGCCACAACCACATATAGTGAACTTGGTTGCGCGATTTGTCCGGCATGAGCAACCCTCCTAACAGCTGTAGTATGCATGCCCGTGCATACTTTTTAACTTGATCCTCTAAGGTGTCCTCACTCAAATTCTGGAAATTTGCATCCAACCAATTTAACGGAATCCGACCACTGTTAAAATTTAGCGGGACACCTCTTAGATATTCCTAGCACAAAGAATTTGAGTTATCGTGTACCACCCCTGAAAGCACATCTCCATCCACCGGAAGCCCCAAGTGCATGGAAACATCCTCCAGCGTAATCGTTCACTCTCCACATGAAAGATGAAATTTGTGTGTCTCTTGTCTCCTCCGCTCGACTAATGCATAAATCAGGTTTGGTTCTATCCTATAGTGGCCTTCATATCTAGCTATGTAACCGAATCCATCCTCAACTAAATATGGCCAGACACGGGTTGGTATTGCTAACATAAGGTTGTAGATAAAAGGATCTAATATACGGTCGTTCTCCTAAAAATATTAATAATTACAAAAATTAATTTATAAACTAATAATAAAAAATCAAATAAATAAATTTTAATAATAATTTAAATTAAATTAAAATTAAAAAATGTTACCGTATCAGGAACATGTATCGATATATAATTTTCATCCAACCGAAGTATATTGCCTTCCATTTTATAACTGTAAAAAAATAATTAAATAAAATACTAAAAATTTAAATAATACAATAATTAAATAAAATACTAAAAAATTAAATGGATTATAATTTAATATTTTACCTTATAAATAAAACTTGACGGGGTTTGGTTTTTGAGAGGATTTGATGTGGTGAAAATAGTTGAGAGGGGGTATTTATAGGATGGGATGGAGAGTGTGAAAGGGCGGATGAGACCGATTAAATACCAAAGGCCTGGCCCATGCACCGCACCTATCTGACGCGTGTAGTTGGCAGAAAGCATCGTGCCCTAGCCCACATGGCGACACATCAACGTAAGGCGCGGTGCATGGGCCGCGCCTTTCTGCATAGGGTGTTAGATTCATAATTTTTCTTTAACGATGGATGACACGTAAATATGTAATCAAAAGGTGATTTTTGGGAAAAATCGCCAGAGTCTCGGTTGCCACAGATTGCCAAAAAGGGTGCAATATTTTCCTCATTTTTTCACATGAAAAAAAAACACAAAAATATATAAAAAAGAGGAATATCTCCTCCCCTCAGCAAATCAGAACACAACAGCGAAAAAGGGGCTCTTATTTTGGATATAAAAAACAATAATAAAATATCATCATTTTCTCTTAGAAGGGAAAGAGAATCGAGATTCATCAACTACAACAAAAAAAAGACATCATTTCTCCTTAGAAACCCAACCATAAGGAAAAAAAAAGCAACCAAAAATCGAGAGATCAAAAAATCCATTGATGAGGATTTTGTACAAGAAAAAGGAAGGATTTTGTAAAAGAAAAAGGATGAATTTTGTAAAGGAAAATTCGAAATAAAAAAGAACATTTTCTTGTAAATATTTTCAAATGAGCTATACAACTCACCATTTCATTCTTCAAAAGGTACTTGTTTACTGTGTTCTATACTTGCATGTGTTTTTTTAGGGTAGTTTTCTTAGAATAAAAAAAAGAAAGCAAATCGGTGGAGAGCCCGATGATTAGAGGTGGTATTCCGGATGGAAAATCCTAGATCTACTCAATTCTCGAGGGTTTCTTATGAAATCGAACAAATATGGGTGTTTGGGGGTTCAAGAGGATCAAAAAAAGAGGAAAGTCTCTTCATTTCCACGGTCGGAAACGGTGGTCGGCACTGCTTCTCATGGCGGCCGGCGAAGAATGTAAAAACACATGAAGAACATTTTTGTTTTCTTCAAAGGATTTTTAAAAAGAAATTTTGATAAAAAAATTAAAGTGGCCAAATGAAGTTTGTTTCTTAAAACACTATTTTAAACTTCTCTAAAAGTGTCCGTTAAGGGCCTGGGTTTTCAATGGTCAAGGGGTAAATTTTGACTGCAGTCCTTGTTTTCCCATGGCATCATTTTAGTTATGCTTTAATTCTGATTTTGGCACGTGATTTAAGCATCAATTTTATTTCGGCCCCCTTAGAGCCCTTGACGTGTATTTGATTTATCATTTGATTTATTCATTGTTTCCTTTTATTCTATGCTTTACTTTTATGTTATTTACCTTTAATGCTTTACATTTATGTCTTTTATTTCATGCCCTATAAATAAGCTCATTTATATCTTTGAATTTATATGCTTAATTTTTTTCTTGCTTATTATACATTTTAATTTATTTCAATCTAAGCATGTTTGATTTAGCCTTAGGTTTGTTTGCTGGAATTTTGACATTGCATTTGTTACCTTTTCTTTTGACCCATAAAGATACTTTTGAATTTAGATTGGATGCTTATTTGTTTGATTTACTTTGACCAATATCCCTTGTTTGTCTCGTATATATATATATATATACATATTTATATTACTTTATGGTATATTAATGTCATTTGTGATTTACTTTATGGTATGCTAGCGTCATTTGTGAGTCTTACCCTAACATGTATGCCCATTGTTTTCTAGAATGTATATTTATGTACATAGATATGTAGGAATTTTTTTCCTTATTTTCATTTGTATATAATTTTGGTCATGTAACATCATTTTTACACAATATGTATGATACCCTCACGACCATAACTTGATTCGATTCAAATAATTGGATTAAGGGTGATACACTTTCGTTTTAAGGTCGTTGAGAAGTGATTGTCTTAAGGCATAAGAAAGCTACTTCCGATAATCTTAAAATGAAAGTGTATCCCATCAAGTGAAACCCAATAAACAACCACATCTAAAATTTTGGAACGAAGAACAAGAAATGTTCATCAATTTAAATTTTTCAAGGAAAGATCGTTAGAACTTATAAAAGGTTTGATCTCGTCGTCTTTAAAAAATCGAACATCATTCTTCTTTCTAAAAGGATTGGTAATTTTTAATTTAATTTTTTCTTACTTTATTTTATCATTATCCATGCATTTTGAAATTTAAATTAATAATGAATTTTAGAATAGACGAGCAATATTTCCTTATTTCGATTGGAGTAAGAATTGATTGCTTTACGGCATGAGAGGTTGTTTCTTCTTGATATGAAATAATTAAATATTGTTATTCTCCATCCTAAAATTTAAAGAATTTATTTAAAGGGATCTTAAATTAAATTAAATTTGAACTTGTAAATTTCATTGCAAAGACAACTAATTAATTAACTAGTACCGATTTAGGGCACTGTGGGGGTGCTAATCCTTCCTCATACGTAATTGACTCCCAAACTTAAATTTTTGGAATGTAGACCTAAAAAAATTGTTTTAATAAAATTAAAATTAAATTTTATTAAAATGACAACCTTTTTTGGGTGCTCAATCTCACTCTAATCAAAGATTGATGGTGACTCCTCAATTTATTTTTTCGAGTTTAAAAGGAAACACCAAATTAATCGAGACGAGATTTTTTAAATCACACTTAATGAAAAATTGAATTTGTTTTAAGAAATTGTTTCGACAATTAGGCGACTCTACTTGGGTCGTTTTAGAGAGTCAGACCGTTAGTCAATTAATTAATTGTCTTTGCAATGAAAATTACAAGTTCATCCTAATTTAGTTTTTGATCCCTTGTTTGGTTTAAATATTTTTTTTTGCAATTTGATTAACCACTAAATAGTTGAACTGATTTATTTAGTAATGTTTTCAGATTAAATGTGTCTTAAATGGAATTGAGAAATGGGTTTTGTGAGTTGTGTGAATGTGTGTTTTTTCGCTTTTCCTCACACACTATGCACTTGATTATCATAACATGTGCTACAACACCCCTCCGTCCAATTTAAATAGGAGTGAGAAACTACTCCTTCGTGTGGTTTTCACCGCTGTATAAGGTAGTGGATCGCTCTTGGGCTCACGACATGGTCCTCATAATGGTTTTCACCTCTGTATGGATATAAGGAGGTGTGTCCCCTTGAATTGAACTCGATCTAAAAGCCTAGATGGGCTAGGATTGAGGGTTTGGCAGCCCAAGGGGCATCGACAATGACAATTCGAAAACCTTTTACTTTAGAGCTGAAATCAACATATAGTGAACCTAGAACTCGAACTTAGGTAGAGCCTAACCCAAACCTTAAGAATAATGTGAGGAGAGTACATAAGAAAAAAACTTTTGAGTCTTTTAATTTTTGTAGTATAATTTTTCTTTCCAAATAAATGTATGAGAACTAGAGATCATGTGGTTAGGTTTTTTTTAATAAACATGCGAACTAGATGGCATGAGGTTAGGATTTTTATGTTAAACAATGCATGAGGTAAGAAATCAAGTTTTGGGTAGATATGCTAAATCATGATTGGGTAGCCAGAATATGAGGGTAGGTTTTATTGACAAACTATAGTATGCCCACTTGATTTCTAACGGATGATTTTGAGCCATGTATGATAATATCTCGATGGTTAATCCTGAAAATACTTAGCAAATGAAATAGCATCTTAGAGTTGTACCATCTGTGTTAGAATTAGCCAGGCGTGATTTTGAGGTTGAAAGAAAGCAGTGGAAAGACACTTTACAAAAGATGAAAGGTGAGGTGTACCAAAAAGGAGTGGAAATTGATGTCCATAAGGGTCGGGCTGAGCGAATTGAGAAGGTAGAAAAGCAACTCCAATTGGATTTTGATGATCTCCAATTATTATACCAACGAATGGCAAAAGCTCATATGGCCATTAGTTCAAGTAAATCGCCTACTGAATGGAGGCAGGAAGTGGAAAGTATAAAGAGAGAAGCTGGAGAAAGTAAAAAAGAGCTCAAGTAGAGTAGACATCAGGCCAAGATACTTTTGAAAGAAAAAAGTGTATTAGAGAAACAACTACAAGAGAGTTGAACCAAAAATGAGAAACTAAAAGGCAAGATCTTGAGTGTAGAGGCAGTATTACGATGATATCAAAGCCAAGGAGGTAGCTCGAGTCGTGGGGAGATTGAAAGCCTAAGGAAGTGTGTGAATGAACATGAGACTAAAGTCCAAGATTTTCAGAGAAAGACAAATGAACTTTCGATAGTCCCTATTAAGGAGCTATGAAGTGGTACTATCGTTGGGAACAAACTTAGTGAAGAGTTAAGCAAAGGGATGACCTCATCGCAAGCTACCTAAAACGTGCTCAGGGAGTGGCTCAATACTTAGTCGACTTGGCACATGAAGCTACTATTGTAAGTGAAGAGTTGGAACCTGAGATTGAAGAAGCTCGAAGGATTCTGGAGTTACTTAATGAAAAGAAGCTTTAAAGGCACAAGGCAATCGACAGTTGCAAAAAAGAACTCTCATTGCATTATTAATCAAAGAAATCTAATTTACAAAGTTGAATGAAGCCTCCTTTATATAGGGTGAGGATTCCTTGTTGTAACATGACTAATGAATAAATATAATGTTTCTATTCTATCCTAATTCCTAATAAAATAATAATAAACTAATAATAATGTTTTAGCGATCTTAATTCCTGATAAAATAATAAATTTAATCCTAAAAGATAATTCATTATCCTATATTAGAATATATTACAAATAATCAATAAAAATATTGAAAATTCATAATATTTATAAAATCTCGTATTAATTCCGTATAGGAATTTATGCATGTTGTCTTCAATAAAATGGATGTATCTTGAGTTCTCGACATTGGATTGATGCGATTCAAGTACCGTTGGAATTTAACATGGCGTTAGCTAGTGATTGCTTCATATTTTCTCTCCATGATTTTATTCGTGTGTGGCCAAAAGAAATTCTTAAAACCATGTCAAGTGGTTTTTAAAAGTAATCCATTAAATCTCCAAAGTGTGGTTCATGAACGAAGAATTCTCGTGAGGAGCTTAGTGGAGTACATAACATGTTTAGTTGGAAAGGCAACCTATCTACAAGATAAAACTCATTAAAAGCACTTTTAAACGAATATATATATATAAAATCTCTGAGTCATCTTGATATAGATCTTTCATATATACAAATCTTGGAATTGTAGTATGCTTTTAAGAGATATGGTATACCTTTGGGAAAGTGCATCTGCTACTATGTTTTCCTTACTTTGATCTTTTAACCACTTAAAGGATTCGTTGTTAGTATTGATAACAACTTCAAGTGACTTAACTATTTCAAAAGAAAAGAAATAGATAAGAAAACCATCAAAATGAATAACAACATACTTACATGTGAAAATGTGATTCATCAGTGAAATGGAACAATGACTAAGGCTTTCTTGAATGTAGCCTTTTTACAGTAAATCCAACTCTTTGGTTTCTTTGGGATTGTTTTTCCGATGAGGTATAAAGGAACTTTGAATTAGATTGTCTTGATGTTCTTTCCCTCTTTTTTGGTGGTAATTCGTTAGGTGGGTCACCTAACACTTCTAAAAAATCTTATAAGAGAGAAATAAACATACTAGGCAAGCTAGTGTTATCCGAAATCAAAACAAGTGATTTCCTAAGGCGGATAATAATGCAAGGCTTTTTTTTAAGTATGTTCACTCTCAATACTTTTTTCCTCACATTTATGTTTTGAGTCGGTCTTTTTTTCTCACAAATAGGATCACACACCACTAGTGGGTCATGATTGTTTTGGCTTTTATGACTAGTGACCTCTTTTGTTTTTGTCTCTTTCTCATCTTTTTATTCTTCATGTGTTTCCCTACCCTTCTCACAAAATTTCATCACATGATTTTCAAGTGCATCTTTTGATTCCAATGGTATAAGGCTAAGTAACTGAAGATTGATATCTTCTATTACAATGCTGTTAGCATCGTATTCATCGTTGTCAATTTTAGATTCATTATCTGTGGTAATATTCTCTCTAGGGTTAGGACATTCATTTTTTGATTTTGTTGAAGAAGTATCATCGTAACGTAAATTGGGACATTCACGACTAGTATGGCCATATCCTTTGCATGTAAGACAATGAATATATCTTGTTCGGGTCTTTTTAGGGTTTTCAACCATATCATTTTTAGCCATTTTAGGCTTTTCTCTCTTGATATCACTCGGTTCCATTATTGTGATAGAAGGAGTAGAAGAAGTGTAAGGAACAATGTAGCTTGATATTGTTCTCTGAAATGAAACTTCCATTGAAGTTGTGTTTCGATTGTCATTGCTTTCTTAGTGTATCTTCAAGGGTTTCATAACCATGTGATTCAAGACGATCAAAGATGTTCAGATGTAAACCTTCAAAAAATTTGTTCATTGTATATTTTTCTGCTTCGTGTATGTCTACACGATTCATTAAGGATGTCATCTCCATGTAGTAGTTTTCTACTAGATTTGACCTTGTCATGGTCTTTGAAGTCTTTGTTTAACTTCACGAATATAATGTGTCGAAAGAAAACATTTTCGCATGACTTGTTTCAATGCTTCTCATGAACCAATTATTTGTAAAATTCTCTCTTTAATAGTTTTTTGTGTTTCCATCCACCATGTGTGTGCATAACCTGAAAATTTCATAGCTATTGAAGGTACTTGTTCCCTAAAGGACAATCATATTGTGAAAACATAAGGTCGACTTTTCTTTTCCAGTTGATGTAACCGTTTGGATCATAGTCTCCTTTTAATTATGGGATTTTTAACTTTGGTTTAGCAAAAAGCTCTGACATTAGAAGCCTCGGTTTTCCACATCTTGGTTGCATTAGGTTTTGTGGATCTTTTGCTGGTTGAATGTTGGCATTGTTATTTTATTATTGTCGTCTTCCGATGTTCAGGCCATCAATTTGAGTTGTTTGTGCAACCATTTTTTTTATTTTGAATGGAATTGAGCACATTAATTTGTCGATTCATAGCATCCATGAGGCCTTGAAGTGCTTCGCTAACTTTGTCATCTTTTACCATCCTAAAAAGTCACAAGACTCAAATAACAATGTAAAGTGAAAAACAATCAAAGAAATAAGAAACCTCACAGTTCACTTCAAATAAGTAATACACCAAAAGGAAAGTTAGCCGATCTTGTACTCTTTAAATCTCTCTTACCAAAAATCCTCACAATGTTCGTATCAGAGTTTGATCACTAACAAAGGCGGTAAAGAAAACTTAAAAGTTCTAAGAGGTTAAACAAAAGTCAAACTCCAAGAGAATAAGAATGCAAGGAGTGAAGGAATATGAAAACTCCTTAAGTCCTACTAACACAAGGGAGATAATGTGTTAGATAATGTAAAAGAAAAATAAAAGGTAAAACAAATGAACCTAAAGCAATAAGAGTCAAAGAAAAAAAGAACCGAACCAGAAACCTAGAAAACACTGGATCAAATTGAGCAACATTTTTTAGGGAGTTTTCGGTGTCCAAAATTTCTGGAGAAATTCTTGAATGTTGGTCTACGAGTGTAGAAACCACATGTAAATTATCAAAACCAAATACCTTTAGTAGTATCCGGTAGACTCTGTTGAACGGTGAATATCAACAATCTATTTTTATTGATCGCTTTGTTTGAAGGTGTTATTGGCCTCCACAAATTATGATTTTTTTGTGAATGATCCGTAGTAGATTTATTTTCAATCTGAAAATTTTCAGCATGAAATTCCTTTTCTAAAATTCTCAAGAAATTCAACAAAATTCTAGACCGAATTTGTCGATGAAACTTGAGCAATGTATTTGAAGGGTCTAATGAACTCTGACTAGAATGAATTTTGGACAGGATATTTCTCTTAGAATGAATATGAGATATAAATAAAATCAACCCAAAATTCCTTCGTTTGTAATTTTTGAATTTTTAAGAATTTGTTATGGCTTTTTTCGATTTTTTACCTTTTTGTTTTCTTTTTTTTATGAAAAAACAAACAAACAAGAAGTATTTGAATCTAAATTAAAACAAAAAGAACCTAAAAATGATAAATCTTTGCGAACTAGCTCTGTTGTGGTACCTTTGCGGTTTTGTACGCAAGAACAAGCAAGATTGCTTGATTATTTCCAACAATTGGACCAAATCTGATACAAATTGATAGGGGATGGAAGCAGAGTTATGAATGTTTCTCTTGTTGAAGAATCAAACCTCGAAAGATCTAGACTCGACCAAAGAACGAAGGGGAGAAAGATGGAGGGCTGGTGACAATTAGGATTTTTTGTGGGATTAGATTTTGCTGGAAATTGAATAAGAAGAATAAGATTAAGAGAATAAAGATAAAATAAAGACAAAAGAAAAATAAGAATAAGAATAGGATAAGAATAACTAAGCTAAATTAGGGTTTGATGATGATGTACGAGGCTGGTGATTCGATGATGATGATGGGGATGTCAAAGATAGATGAATAGTTGTCCTACGAACCCTCCTAGTTGCAATTAACTAGGCAAACTCAATAATTGGCTCTACCAGCCCTCCTAATCGCAATAAGAAGGCAAACCGGAGTGTGAAGATCTCTCTCACAAAGAACTTGAAAGAACTTTATGAAAATAAGCTTCGAAGACAAAAGGCAATCAACACTTGCAAAAACAAACTCTCGTTGTATTATTAATCAAATAAATATGATTTTCGAAGTTGAATGAAGCCTCCTTTATATAGGGTGAGGAGTCCTTGTTGTAACATGAGTAATGAATAAAAATAATGTTTCTATTCTATCATAATTCCTAAAAACTAATAATAATGTTTAACTCAATCTTAATTCTTAATAAAATAATAAATCTAATCCTAAAAGTTAATACATCATCCTATATTAAATTATATTACAAATAATCAATAAAAATATTGAAAATTCATAATATTCATAAAATTCAATATTAATCCCGTATAGAAAATTGTGCATGCGTTGTCTTCAATAAAATGGATGTATCTTGAGTTCCTGACATCAAATTAATGTGATTCGAGTACCGTTGGAAAGATAAGAGATATTCGACCATATCTTTAGAAGACATGTCGACCAAATAATACCTGGATCACATTAAAAAAAAATCGTCGTAAGTCTGCTGCTATTTTGGTCTTCTTTTCCAAGGCTTTGACATGTGAATCAATTGTAAGATTTAGTCCATGTTCCTTTGATGTGAGTCTTGTGGTGCATGTATCATATGTTGATTTTTTGTGTTGCTTTATAGATGCAGGTTAGGAATGTCAAGCGAGTTCTCATAGTATTTGAGTTAGCATCAGATCTTAAACTTAATTTGAAAAAGAGTAAACTTGTGGGCATCAATGTTGTTGAATCATCCATTAAAAATTGGGCAAATGCGGTGGGTTGTATGGTGGAAAGATCCCCCTCTAGTTATCTTAGCCTTCCTCTAGGTGCAAGTCACACCCTAATTTTCCTCAAATTTGAAACCCTAAAAATTGGAGATTTATCAAAAATCGAGGTTAATATTTTAGTCTTGATGATTAAAAAATTTTATTGGCTTTAATTTTAATTTTGGTATTACACTGAATAAATGTGAATTTTAAGGATATTTTCTCTAAACCATAGAAACTTGTGGGGCTTACTTCTTGATTTAACCAGTTTTGTTTGTTAGGAGTTCTTTTTCCATGGAAAGCACTGATTTCGATATTTGATTTGAAATTCAAGTTTTTTTTAGCTTATCTAGATTATTATCTATTTATTTTAAATGTTTATTTTATTTATTTATTATTTTTTCTATTTCTTTTAATGATATATATATATATATATATATATATATATATATCATTATATATAAATTACAATGCAAAACCCTTTGTTTATTCCGTGGGCATAAAAACCCCAATTTATTTTCTCCACAATATCTCTACCGCACCTACGCCATGCTTTTCGCACTCAAATTACATCATTCTCCTGTCGCTAAATTGCCTTTGATTATATGTCGTAATCGATGATAGTTGAACATCTTTAAAAGTTGAAGCCGTTTGAATTCAAAAAGAAATCATATGTTTTACATCAGACATAATATTACATTTTGTGGAGAAGCTTTTGTTCGGTAGTTCGTTAAATTCGATAATTTATCAGGTGCGAGTCTTATCATGTATAACCATTTTAATTATGTTAAATAGTTTTTCTGTTGAATCAGGAATAATTAAATTTTGATTGATGTCGTGGTGATATATCTAAATCTCTACGTGTCTCTATTTGGTACTAAATGTATTCTATGATAATTGCTTGACTGATTGAAAATTGATTTGAAACACGAATGTTTTGTGATATTACTATATCAAATTCAATTCAGATAAATATGTTGTGTGGAGCATGTTATATATATCGACTTCAGAATTTATGCTATGCATTAGGACTTTGAAACTATGTAAATAATTATTACATTTGGATTAGTTCAGAATTTAGATAATTTGTGATATATGTTACATTGAGCTGGGATTGACAGGGGAAATTTTCTGCGTTGAGGTGAATTTCACTTCGGATTCAGTGACCTCTACATTTATGAAGGACCCAACTTCGAATGATGTGTAGTAGAGTGGTTCTGGGGAACCAACTCTTCGGACGGTGTACGGTGTATGGGTGCATTACATTTACATATTTATTCGTACCATGAATATTATGACTTGAACTTTAACTATACCTGTTGATTTTTTTCCTGAATACTTTGTTTATTCACACATTTTGACCGCACTGAGCTCTACAACTCACCCCCTTTATTTCTCCATTTCAGATATTTTAGGATGCTAGGATTGGATTGGCATCTCAAGGATTAGAGTCTGAGATTTAAATTACATTTTTTAATTATTTTCTGATAAAGTGATAATAACTATATAAATTGTTTGAAAATCTGAATCCACTCTATTAAAATTTTTGGATCACTTTGATGATTAACGTAACCTTCTAGATTTGGCCGTAACGTGTAGGTCGAGTCTAAGGGTTCCAGTGCAAGCCGGAATTCTACAACACTTTGTGAGCAAGTGGTTAGTAATTTCACAAAAAACTTGAAGGTTGGAAACTTAAATTTCTTTCGTATGGTGGAAGGCTTACGCTCATTAAATCTATTCTAACCAGCCTTCCGGTATACTACTTATCATTGTTTAGAATTCAAATATCGATCTCTAAGCGCTTAATAAGCTTATGTCCAACTTCTTATTGGGTGGTGATTCGGATAAATCAAATATTCATTGGGTTAGATGTGATATTTTGTGCAAACGTTATCAGGGGGGGAGGGGTTCTCGGCATAGCTAATTTAGAGACAACAAATAAAGCCTTGTTGAGTAAATGGCGTGGAGGTTTGGGAATGAACAGTCGAGCTTGTGGACACGAGTGGTCTCATGTAAATCTTCGGGGATTGGTTACGACCTGTTAAGTAGTCCATTAGACATTTCTCCTAGATATGGAAATATATTATAAAATCATTTATAAAAGATTATCATTTTAGTTGTTGTCTAAGAAAAAATCTTACCCTTCAAGTGGGTAACTGTCGTAACCGTCTTTCGGTTGGGCCCCGGAATTGGGTTTCGACTTGAAAAATGTGATTGGAGTCGCCACCGATTATTTATTTAAAAATAAATAGGTTAATCGGATACCTTATATCTTACCTGATCTGCGTCTTACCAAAGATATGTCGGATTCGGGAGTCGATTACGGTCAAGGAAGGATTAGCACCATTGAACCGCCCTTTCGGTACTACGTAATTTGCCGGTTGTCTTAAATTAAGAAAATTGTAATTTATAATTAAAAGGTAAAAATACGATCACAATTACTTACCTTAGATAGTTTTAAAGGTGTGGCCTTAAGAAGGTCAAAAAACCATGTTAGATAAAAAGGTAATAGATAAAAAGGTAAGAAATAAATAAATTAATTAAATTAAAATAAAGAGAAAACAAATTAAATAAAAGATAAGATAAAGAAAACAAAGATAAAATAGTAAGTAAAATAAATATAAAAAATAAAGAAAAAGAAGAAAAAGGAAAAAAAATATAGAAATTAAACAAATAAATAAAATAATAATAAAAAAGTAAAAATAATATATATATAAAATAAAAAAATAAAAAAAGTATATATATATATATATATATATTAATAAAATTGATAATAAAAAATAATATTTAAATATATAATCTAAAAAGAATAAAAATATATACTAAAGTAAAAAAGAAAATACATAAAATGTAAAAAAAATATTACATGAAAAAAAAAGAAAAGAAAAATAACAAAACAATTAAATAAAATGAGTAACAAGGGAAATGTGCTTATAAATAAAGTTAAATAAATAAAATAATAATAATTAAAACGTAAATGTAAGAGACCAAATCAAAAGTAAAAAAGATACTACCTTTTATTTATTTTTCGAATCGTTTACAATAGCTTTGCCTTTGTATCTTCTCGTGCTTTCCTCTATGTTTTGTGTGTAAATCGTGTGTTACAATGGTGAGTTACAATGGCTATTTATAGTGCTTGTGGATCCTATCTTTAGGAATTTAAATCTTAGTAGAACTCTATCCTATTTTTAGGAGTTTGAATCCTAGCAAAATGTTATCCTATTTTTAGGAGTTTGAATCCTAAAATTCTATCCTATTTTTAGGAGTTTGAATCCTAGTAGGACGAAAAATGTGTGTTGACAGCTGCCCCTCTTTGCCCATAGTCGTGTAACGGGGATAGGGCAAAGATTAAAAGACACACTTTTCGTTAAGTGGAGTTGAAAATTAACTCTGATGTTTCAATAACTCCCTGTCGAATTGAGTTACGGATGACTCCTCCATCGTGAAGTCGAGTTCATCTTGAAATGATATGAAATTAAAGCCGTAGTTCGGAATTTGAATCGGCACGTGGCTTCCCGTTACCCTTCGGTCTTCTTCTCGGTTTAAAGACCTTGGATCGGAATCGAACTCAGAAATCTTCATTGACAGATAGCTTTTTCTTGACTTAAGCTATGCTGTTTGAAAATGGTTGCTTGTCACTAGGGCACGGCTAACCCAGGTCCTCTTCTCGACTTGAAAACCTCGACTGCAACCGGAAAGTAGTGCGATTGATGTGTCATCGAGCTAAATGGAGTCGAACTCGACAATTTTGATGGCAGATAATCCTTCTTTGAGTTGGATATCCTTCGTCGTGAAGTTGAAATCCAAGTAAGTAGCATTGTTCCAAGTCCAATATCCTCCGTCGTGAAGTTGAAATTGGTTCTGGAACCGGGAAATTGTTTGTTGACAACCAGCCGTCCCTTCGTTGTGAAGTTGAACTTGTGTAGTCTCGAGTCCAATATCCTTCGTTGTGAAGTTGAAATTGAATCTGAATGAAATTTTGTTGACAAGCAGCGGTCCCTTCGTCGTGAAGTTGAACTTGCGTTGTCTGGAGTCCAATATCCTTCGTTGTGAAGTTGAAATTGGCTCTTAGATTGGGAAGTTGTTGTTGACAAGCAGCGGTCCCTTCGTCGTGAAGTTGAACTTGCATTGTCTGGAGTCCAATATCCTTCGTTGTGAAGTTGAAATTGGCTCTGAGATTGGGAAGTTGTTGTTGACAAGCAGCGGTCCATTCGTCGTGAAGTTGAACTTGTGTTGTCTGAAGTCCAATATTCTTCGTTGTGAAGTTGAAATTGGCTCTGAAATTGAGAAGTTGTTTGTTGACAACCAGCCGTCCCTTCGTTGTGAAGTTGAACTTGTGTTGCCTCGAGTGCCACGATATCCTCCTTCGTGGAGTTGAAATCGCAGATGGCCCCTTCGTTGTGAAGTTGAGCCTTGACTTGAATATCCTTCGTCGTGAAGTTGAAATCCAAGTATTGTATGTTGCGGGTGGACACAATTCCCTTCGCCGTGAAGTTGAAACCGTGGAGACCCCTTTATTGTGATGTTTGGCTTCGAGCTAGATATCCTTCGTCGTGAAGTTGAAATCCACTCTCAAGCAAATCGTGTCGCTTTGAGTTCAATATCCTTCGCCGCGAAGTTGAAATTGACTCTAGCTAAAACCTGAAAAAGTTATGCATATATGTGATGCTATGGATGCAATGCTCTTAGGTGTGCCTAAAATGCATATGCAACATATGTTATCTTGGGGCTCTGGAGAGAAATCTCGATCTCCAGTTGCCTATCTGGAATCTTGATTCTTGAATCTTCAAATTTTAATCCCTAATCTTGAATTCTTCAAATGTTCAAATCTGATGTGCACATTCTATTTTTGATTTGAGAAATGCTTCTCGACCATCTCAAGTATGTGCCTGAGCTGAGTGTAACGGTTCAGATGATGCTTCAAAAGAAGTTGTCTTGAAAGAGATAGAATTCGTTTCAAGGGAAACGATCTCAAAGATATCTGTTGTTTCATGAGAAACGGTCTCAAGGGAAACAAAATTATGTTTTAAGGGAAATAAATTTGAAGATTTTGTGTTTCAAGAGTAACTGTCTCAAGGGAGACAAAATTTGTTATAGGGGAAATAAATTCAAAGATTTTGTTTCAAGGGAAACTGTCTCAAGATAGACGAAATTTGTTTCAAGAGAAACTGTCTCAAGATAGACGAAATTTGTTTCCAAAAGAAACTGTCTCAAGGGGGACGAAATTTGTTTCAGAGAAAACATATTCAAATATTTTGTTTCAAGGGAAACTGTCTCAAGAGAGACAAAATTTATTTCAAGTGAAACTGTCTCAAAGAGACAAAATTTATTTCAAGGGAAACTGTCTCAAGAGAGACAAAATTTTGTTTCAAGGGAAACTATCTCAAGAGAGACGAAAATTTATTTTAAGGGAAATGTTTTCAATGTTTATGTTTCAAGAGAAACTGTCTCAAGGGAGACAATTTGTTTCAAGGGAAACTGTCTCAAGAGAGACAAAACTCTTCTAGTGAAAACGGTCTCAAGCGAGACAAATCTTGTTTTAAGAAAAACAATCATGAGTGAAATAAATCTTCTTTCGAGTAAAACAGTCCCAAGTGAGACAAAGTCTGTTTTAAAAAAGCAATCTCAAGTGAGATAATCATCTGCATTAAATGAGACTGTCTCAAGCGAGACAGAATTTATATTGGAAATGTCGAATCTGAAAATGAATGTCGATCTTTCTATCTGTCGAGTTGGTTGAAGTGTAGCTTCTTGCTGCTGAGATAAGCAACCGACATCAATTTGTAAAAGTGCTTTTGAGTCGAGTATCCTTCGTCTTGAAGTCGAAACTTGACTCTAAAAGCTGCAAAAAATGTGTATGTGGGAAAAAATGACAAATATGATGTTCTAAAATGTATGCATAAGATGCATGTAACATGAATTGGTTATGTTTTATCTCTTGAAAAAGGTCTGATAATTTGCATTAGAATGTTGAATCCCCAAAGATGCCCCAATATCCAAAAATACCCCAATATTTGATGTTGAATCTCCAAAGATGCCCCAAATGTTCCTCATTTCTTGCTTCAACATTGATTCTGAGCATGAGTTTTGTGTCTAAGAGTCACATGTCATTTACCAAGATCCACTCTAGAGAGACTGTCTTGTTTGAAAAAAAATGTTTTTCTTTCTCTTTTATTTTCAAAGTTCTGAAAATATCAATAAAGAGTTTCGAAAAATGTTTAATCCAAAGTTTTGAAAATATTGTCACTTTCATGGTTTTACAATTGAGATGAATCATAAAACTAGAGTTCATCGGATATCAAAGAATTAATTACAATGTTAATCCTTCAATAAATTATAGCTATTTGACATGCGCCAAGATCAAAGCTATTTATGGGAAATGGTCAAGCAAAGAAAGGATAAAAAGTCTCAGGTTATTGTGTTTGGTCAAAGGTTTGGCATTTTTGTTCATTTGATGCTAAATGGTTTGACATTTGATGCTCAAAGGTTTGATGGGGTAGCTTGCATGCTCATCTACTAGAAGTGTTCTCCGACTCCCAGCTTTTATGGTCACACTCGGATTGTGTGATGCCTTATCGATGAATTTGTGTGATCGCCTCAGTTGCACAATTTTTATATTCGAGCCGCCTTTTCAGGTTTTCAACTCGAACACTCCTTTGGTTTCAAGACGTTATTCAGGATTTACGTCTTGAACCCCCTTTGTTATTTTTTCTACCATGCATTAATTACATTGTTTTTTTGCAAACAAAGATTAATCCTGATGGGCGGGATGAAATCTGAAGATAGTATCTTCTGTTTAGAAATCCATGTATGATTAGAAGGGACTTTTAAGGCACGTAATGTAGGCCAAGGCTCATGGTTATGAAAGAAAAGGATAAATAGGCCCAAACAAGTGTTTCAGGGTGTTGAACCAAGGATCAATTCATTCTGATGCCTTCAATCCTGTCTTGCT
This sequence comes from Hibiscus syriacus, assembly GCF_006381635.1. Classification (NCBI taxonomy): domain Eukaryota; kingdom Viridiplantae; phylum Streptophyta; class Magnoliopsida; order Malvales; family Malvaceae; genus Hibiscus; species Hibiscus syriacus. The sequence goes on from NW_024062572.1 coordinate 1,425,732, forward strand.
CAATTTGGATTTGCTCATATGTGTTTCTCTGGATTTTCTCTGGATGTTCCATGATCTTCGAGTGAAGTGATTCAGATATTCGGGAATGATTGTGCTTGATCAATCTATAGTTTGAAGCTTGATGTGCCATTTGTCTTTAGGGAATCTTTGCATGTGCTTTTTGTCCCTTTTTCTTTTTGATTTTTGCTTTTTTTTTTCTTTTGTTCTTGTTTCTCTTTTTCTTTGTTTTTTTTTGCTTTTTTGCTTCTTTTCTTTTTTGTTCTTGATTGGATCTTCGCACTTTCCATTTGGTCCACCTTTTGGTGTCTCCTTTTGATTGATGTCTTCACTCATGTGAGCAGATTTCTTCCACCTTGCCCCCCAATGTGGAGGGTGATCCTTGGTTAGGGTTGAATCAGAAGAAAAATACTACAGGCTCAAAAGGGGACACAAGGGATATATATTTTCTCCTGTTGTAAAGGGATAAAGAAAGAAAGCCGTTCATCATTTCATACATGGAAGTCCTCACAGAAGAGGTATCCCCAGGGGGATAGATTTTCAGGATTAATTTCATTCACATGAAAACAGTGTAGTTAATGCGTGATAGAATTATTTCGAATGAATTGTTTTTTTGCTCCTTGCTCCCAACATATCTCAATGTTCAGGCTCCCGGCGAGATGCCCCAAATTGTGTCTTAGAAGAATGTTCATGTTCAAATGAACAACTCAATGCCTTGGGTATTAAAATGTCAATTTTGAGTCTAAAAAGACAATGGGTGTGACTTTATTTGACTAAAAGAAAGGTATGGGTGTATCAACAAGATAAAGACAATGTTCAAGAATTTCAAAGGGAAGTTATGTCAAAATTTGGTCTTTTTGGTAATGATTAAGGTATTTCATTTTGGGGTTTGAGACATGATAAGAAAGGTCTAATCTTGTCATATGTCAAAAATCTATAATTCTTGAAGAGTTAAAAGAATCCTTAATTCATTTAATATTCGAAGAACTAAAGATTAAAATTTGTTCAATTGCTCCACCTTAGAAAGTAGCATAAATTCAATCGTTTAAAAGATTAAGCAAACATGAAATATCAGTGACGTGTTCAAACCAAAACAATCCTCTAAGTGAAAATGGTATATGCCATGCCCCCTTCTTCAGCTGTCAATGCCCCTGAATCCATCAGGTTTTGGATCTTGCGCTTCAGCGCCTTATAGTTCTCAGAGGAATGTTTGGAGCTTCTTATGTGGTAACAGTTAACAGCTTCAACATTGTAGTCCTTAGGATATGAGGATTCTTTTCTTAGATCATCCTAGCCGGCTTTGTCCTATCATTAGCTGATTAGGCTCTTTAATGTTACAATCTTGCTTCCATGTGGTTAAATTCGCTTCATCGAGTCCTTCACGACTTAATTTCATGTTTGTGAAAATGCTTAAAATGTAGATGAAAATGCAAAAAGGCAAAAATGCAAAATGCAAGAATGCACGAAATGTTCGAGGCATTGATCTAGAAAAGTGTCCATTATTATAAATAATCCTTATTCAGACAAAAATGTTTTATCTTGTAAGAGATATAAAAAAAAAAAGGTATGTTCGGACTAAATCTTCTAGACATCCATCCGAGATACTTTCTTCCATGACTCGACTGCTTCTTTGATCATCTTCTTATAACTGTCACCGTGATACATAAACTCTGATATAGATAATCCATATGTTGTTGGGACAAACTGATGTGCCCCATACTGTCTAAGTGCCAACAACAGAGCATACCCAACTGCACCTCAAAGTCCAAATAGGGTCATAGTGTCAGAATTCCCACACTTGAAAAGAACATCACTGAGGAACAACCAGGGGGCTCTCCAGGTAATATCCCGGTCCTGAAGATGAGTGAAGACTTTCATCCATTTCTCTTTTGAAGCGCCTTCATGTCATGTCATGGTGATGAACTCTCTCAAAGGTGAATACGTAGTGATAAATCTACAGTAGGCAACCCCATTAGTCTTTCAGAAGTGGATGTGAATCCAGAAGTGGATGTGAATCCAGACTTGAAAGAACTGAACACATCCAATGAATCTACCTCTACCAGCTCTTCGGTAATGGTTGAGAGACCAAAAGGTCTCGGCTGAGATGGTCGGTGCTGGGTTGACTCGTTTTGGAAGTTGCTCAAACAGTTCCACCACGGCTGCGTCAATGCATCCCAAAACCTTTGGAAAGATGATCAAGCCATCCAGACCTAGTGCAAAAAGGTCTATAGTCTTCCATTCATCACGGTGGTCCTTCATTAGTTCCCTTATGTGGATCCACTCAATTCCTTGCTCGTTACCTTTGTTTCGGAGTCGGTCAGTCACCCATTTTTCATCAACTCCTGCAATCTTAGCCAGTCCGTTCTTGAAAGGCTGACTCTTGATGTGTTTGATGTAGGCTCGCTCCAGTTTAATGCTTTTACAGTGCAATAGTGTAGTATACTCCTCGATGGTAGGTACCATGTCCTCCTGGTTAAAAGTGAAGCAACTGTATCCCAGGTTCAAAAATTGAACCAAGACTCTGATTAAGGGCTCATCGGTCTTAACATGAAGCAAAAATGCAATGTCACCATACCGCTGACTGAACTTCTATTTCCGATCATTCTTCCAACTATCTCAGATGTCTCGAAGTTCTTGCACATTATTCTGTTTTAGGTTGATAGAGGCGTAGCTAACCAGCACTGACACATAGCTTCCTTGAAGACTGTCTCCCTTTTCCTTCTGAGTCTTCTCGGACCATAGTCGTACCTCGGGGTTTTTAATCTCTTGTATTACAACACCTTTGTCCATGGATTCAGATTATTCGAGTTTTAACAAACACGTTTTAGTGGATCAATGACCTCTTTTATGATGCAAGTGATGAAAATAAAATAAAAGAAAGATGAAAAGAGTTAGTGAGGTGAAAAAAAAGATAAAAAACGATCATAAAAATGAAAGTCCTACCCCACATGATATCTACCCCACATGCTTATTATTCCTACCTGGACATGATCTCTATCCCGCATGCTACTTTCAAACAAATCCTAACTGCATATTTGTCTAGTTCGCATGCTTTGAACAGAAACTAAAGCAGGAAACAAAGCAGCCTAGGGTTTGGAATGAGATTTTGGGGTGGGCTCTAATTCTCCATGGTCTCCCGGTTTAGGTGCTAAAAAATGGTACCCGAGTTCTCCTTGCTGGTGCCCCCTTGGGCTTGCTAGACCCTTAGTCCTAAACCCATCACAGGCTTGTGTGGACTAAGTTAAACTCGAGAGGAAACATTCCCTTATGCCCATACGGAGAATAAATTCACACGAAGGCATAAGGTATATGAATCCCGAAGGTTACTTGCTAGGCCCATACGGAGAATAAATTCACACGAAGGCGTCGCTTTCACCCCACTTAAATAGGGTTCGGAGCTCGGGTATAGAGCCTTTAGATGAAAAATCTTTAAGGGCTGAAATCATTAAAAAACGGTTAGTACAACTATTTACTTCGAAAATATAATCAAAAGTAAGCAATAAGGATCGAAATGTTACCTTAAAATTTAAACTTACCCTTTTCATTAAAAAGACAATTGGAAATTACCTTAGCCTGACTCACTTACGGTCCCCAGCGGAGTCGCCAAGCTGTCGCAACCGTCTTTCGGTTGGGCCCCGGAATTGGGCTTCGACTTGAAAAATGTGATTGGAGTCGCCACCGATTATATATTTAAAAATAAATAGGTTAATCGGATACCTTATATCTTACCTGATCTGCGTCTTACCAAAGATATGTCGGATTCGGGAGTCGATTACGGTCAAGGAAGGATTAGCACCCTTGAACCGCCCTTTCGGTACTACGTAATTTGCCGGTTGTCTTAAATTAAGAAAATTGTAATTTAAAATTAAAAGGTAAAAATACGATCACAATTACTTACCTTAGATAGTTTTAAAGGTGTGACCTTAAGAAGGTCAAAAAACCATGTTAGATAAAAAGGTAATAGATAAAAAGGTAAGAAATAAATTAATTAATTAAATTAAATAAAAGATAAATAAAAGATAAGATAAGTAAAATAAATATAAAAAATAAAGAAAAAGAAGAAAAAGGAAAAAAAATATAGAAATAAAACAAATAAATAAAATAATAATAAAAAAGTAAAATAATATATATAAATAAAAAATAAAAAAAGTATATATATATATATATAAATTAATAAAACTGATAATAAAAAATAATATATTTATATATATAATCTAAAAAAAATAAAAATATATACTAAAGTAAAAAAGAAAATACATAAAATGTAAAAAAAATATTACATGAAAAAAAAAGAAAAGAAAAATAACAAAACAATTAAATAAAATGAGTAACAAGAGAAATGTGCTTATAAATAAAGTTAAATAAATAAAATAATAATAATTAAAACGTAAATGTAAGAGACCAAATCAAAAGTAAAAAAGATACTACCTTTTATTTATTTTTCGAATCGTTTACAATAGCTTTGCCTTTGTATCTTCTCGTGCTTTCCTCTATGTTTTGTGTGTAAATCGTGTGTTACAATGGTGAGTTACAATGGCTATTTTAGTGCTTGTGGATCCTATCTTTAGGAATTTAAATCTTAGTAGAACTCTATCCTATTTTTAGGAGTTTGAATCCTAGCAAAATGTTATCCTATTTTTAGGAGTTTGAATCCTAAAATTCTATCCTATTTTTAGGAGTTTGAATCCTAGTAGGACGAAAAATGTGTGTTGACAGTAACGATAATCAAATTTCTTTTTGGAAGATGCGTGGCTGGATGACTCTCCATTAAAGTCCCAATATCCTTGGATTTATGCTTTTGCTTTGAATAAAGTAGGGATGATTGCTGAGTTTGGAAGCAAAAGCGAAAATGCTTGGGTTTGGAATATTCCTCTTCGAAGGAATTTGTTCGATCAAGAAATACAGGTGTGTAAAAGATTTTATGAGCAGGCTTAATAATTTCAAGTCGAGTGAGTTGAATCATGATTGAGTCCGATGGTTGGGTTCTAGCGATGGCTCGTTTTCTATTGAATACCTTAAAAACCTTGGTAATGGTCTTTTACCTTCGAGCAGTTTTTGGACTAGTTTTGTATAGATTGGTTTCGCTCCCCCCAAGGTAGAACTATTTATCTGGTTGGTCATGAGGAATCATGTTCTGGTTAAGAATGAATTAATCAAAAAGGGTGTCCCTTCTATTCTAATAGTTGGAAGGTGTGGACGCACTTCTGTTTAAGGTCGGGAATTTCTACTTCCTCGCCAAGGGACCCTACTGCGTTCTTGGAGGCTTGGAAAATATCCGGTGTCTCATCCGTTAGTGAGGTATGGTCGTTTATCCCCTTTGCGGTTATATAGAATTTGTGGCTGTTTCAAAATGATTTAGTTTTTAATGATAAAAAATGGATTGGCTACAAGTGATTTTGGCTCGCCTCCTGGCTCAAAGCCAAGTTCGGGGAATGTAGTCTCTCGTTGGAAAATATGATGGGTGATCCATTTCTGGCCAGGAACCAGTGCCTTAGAGGGGTGATTAGATGCAGGGTTTTAAATAGCATTCGCGGTCACGTTTTTGGTCGCGTCGCGTTTATCATGGTTGCGGACCTAACGGAAGCCATCACAGTCACTGCGGGTGTCGCGGTCATTAATTTTTTTTTTAATTTTGCACAACTTATCTTAAAACATAATAATAAAAATTTTAATTATAAGGAATCATTTTTAATGATTTTTAAAATGTTTCCTAAGTGAAATTGATATATATATATATATAATATAGTTTAACCAATTAAACTTTAAATTTTTTCTAAGCCAAAAGATAAAGTAAACATTTTAATTTGAATAATGAACTATATTAACTATTTGAACTTACTTATTATAAAATAGATGAATTAAATTGTATTAAATTAAAATATAAAGGTAGAATCCTAAATATAAGTATAACAAAACACTAGAATCGGCAACTCCAGAACATTTCCACGTAGTTGGGGTTATCTGTAACGACTTTTGTAGGCGATGATCTCACGGCCGATAGTGCAGTGAATCGAGGTAAAGCAAAGCTGCATGTTGAATCACTAGATTGAAACTTCCAGAAATTTTGGCAACTATTTTGTAAAAGAAGCAAAAGTGTTGGCCATTTAAAAAAATCCTAGAGAATACATGGACTTATTATGTGAATTACCCATTTTTATTATATCAAGAATTCTAGCCCTATTTCTCCAAGAGTGGATCTTGTTTCACTCTATTTTTTCTTTCCATGCTTTTCAATCGAGCGGCCCATGTTTCATCTATTTCCCTTTTTTTCTTCCTTCAAGCTTTGTGTGTTGCTTCTCTTCTTACTAAGAACACTGTCGTGACTTTCTTTGCTGCTTGTTATTTTGGCGGTCTTGTTTTTTTTTTATTTCTTTTTGAATAAACGAATTAATTTTGTTGGTTAAAACGTGAAGAATGTTCAAAGAGTGCCACATCCAGATGAGAAGCAAAGGTTACAGTTGAGTAGGGAGCTGGGACTGGCACCCAGGCAGATCAAGTTTTGGTTTCAAAACAGAAGGACCCTTATGAAGGTGGGTTCAGCAAGTGACTTTTTCTCTTTTTATATTTCTTCTCCTTCCTTCCTTCCTTCTTCTTCCATAACAACTACAGCAAATAAAGTAACCGCAGTGTTTTAAGTGAAGTTAGTCGTCTTGTAGGCTTGCAGTGGCAAATCACGGTTGAATAACGGTGATTGCGTCCCGTTATCGGTGCAATCGTCCGTTTCCCGTTAAATTGCGGATGCAATCGACTATGATCGGTGTGAATCCGTGACCCACCGTAAAAACCATGAATAGTGGTTTTGTACGGTGGCGCGACCGCTATAGTATTTTCGGAACGCTATTTGATACCTTGATTAGATGTGCTCAGCCAAAATGGTCTCCCCCTCCGCATGGTTATGTAAAATTGAATGTCGACGGGGTTGTATCGATTTTTGGAGATAAATGCAGTGTGAGAGGGGTGTTAAGGGGTTCGAAGGGCGAGATTCTTTTTCAATTCTTGGGACCTGTTGTTGTGAGTCCACCTACTATGGTTGAACTATGTGCGGTCATGGTTAGGCTATCCAAATTTCTTGAATCTGAGTGGGGGGATAGTTTTAGGCTTATTATAGAATCCAATTGTAAAATGGTGGAGTGGCTGTTACAATCTTTGGATCCCCCCGTTCAAATCTTCTTAGTTTGGTCTTGGATTTGACTGGTATAATTAATGATAGAGGAGTACTGGTAAGGTGGATCCCTCGTAGGTGCAATATTTTGGCCGACTCTTTAGCTAAGGCTGGCATCAGGCTAGCTTCATTTGTTTGGTTGTAACTGATGGTTTCTTTTAAAGGGTAGCATGAACATTATGTGTGTATTGATATGAATTTTCTGTATTCTCTTTTTAAATTAATATATGCTATTATGCTTACTATTTTCCCTTTTAGGATTAGAGGGTTTTTTTAATGAGGCTCAATTACCTTTCAGAAAAATGGCGTTGGAATTTTAATTTATACTACCATAGTATCTGGTTTTTAAACCCAAAAAAAAAAAAACTATTGTGCAAGAAATAAGAAAATCTGATCACATGAAAGGCATGAGTATTCTTGAAAGAAAAGTTGTTGGAGATATGGAAGAATCATCAAAGTGAGATATTCATGTTGCAACCATCAAATGCTGATTTGCAAATACTATTTTCAGAGCTTGCCAAAAGAATAGGGAACTCAATGATAACGACGACAAAGTTGGTACTGATCCAATCAAGATTAAATAATAGAAGGAAACATTCGAATGAAGTTTGGTTGAGGAAAAGACGAATATCAAAGCTAATATGATGAAGGAAAAATTAAACGACAAGAAAGAGACAGAAAAACGGTTCAAATTGCACTAGAAAATATGGAAAACATGGTTGGTATTAAGATTAATTTAGATTTTCAAAAAGACTTCGAGGCACTGATCAGATGTTCTTCTTCATCCTGGTGGTAACCCATTCATTCATCATGTAGAAACTTGGGCGGCAACTGATGCATCAATTATTGCCAACGATCTTGAAGGAGATACACAAGTTCAATCACCATGTAGAAAAAGACACGAGTTAAGGTCGTAGGAGCTAGATGCATCCTACGCCACCCTAAACCACAAACAACACTACCACAAAAGAGGTTTTCCCTCAATCCTTTCATTTTTTTATGTTCCATGTTTTGTTAACAATTTCAAATCTCTTCATTTACTCATGATGAATTACTTGCCTACGGCAATTAATACCTATAACCCTAGGACTTAGAGACAATGTTCGCGTTTTTGTGAGTACTAAATATGGACGCTAAATATGTGCAAGTATACACAATCAAACAAGTAATATAATGATGAGTGAGTATCGTCTCTACAGGGATTGGTGGAAATTTACGAGTTTAACCAAAGTAAAGAACTACTTAATCTAAGTATAGTCAGAGTGATGGTATGTACTAATGAAAGATGTCGAGACAAAATGAAATGTATGTTGGTGGGGATAGAATGATAGTGTGATGTGGCTTCAAATGGAGATGTGGTGGCAAAATAGATGAAAATGCTGTAGCAAAATAAAGTGTGTAGTAAAATAAAGAGAATATAAAAGCAAAATAAAAGGTAAACACTAGATTTAACTAAAATCCTTGATAATCCTCGCACAACAAGCTACTATGGGAATAAATTATAGGAGTCACATAGGAAACTTAAGTTTAACTTCTCAGGAGAATCTCACTTCTATGTTTTACTTGTCCGACAGAGTTTACTAAAGGTGCCCTATGCTATCTCTAGTCAAGGGACTCGACAGGTTGAGAATGCCATGGGAATATCTATTGGCGTTAGTGGTGCTGGGATCCCATCAGTGCAACATAATATGTCACGAAAATACCATACAATATTTACACTAGCATATACCCTTTCGACCGAGCACTACTCATTTTAGTCAATTGAAATCATAGCCTTATGTTTAAAGGAGGATTAGGCTTAGTTAATATCTAAAACCCATTGCTCATGTTGATCCTCCTTAGTTTCTCTCGAACACTAAAGATAAGCTACTTAGTTTCTTTCGAACACTAAGTGTTTTCCTAAGGAATGGCTACTCCCATAGTGATATGATCCTGATTATGTGTTTCGAGTCATATATGTGAATGCCCGATCGTGATTCTATTAAGAAACCCCGTAATGATAGCTTGAACTCTGAAATTGTATAAATATAAACATAAGAAGGAAATGATATGAAATAATAATTGAAATGATGGAATGAAAAGAATGAGGAAGTTGTTTGAAGGTGATGGAAGAGTGATGGTTGTTGTGGTTTAATGATAATGAAAATAGATGGTGAAGTGAATGGCGTTGTCATGGCAAATGGTATTGTCGTGGTAAGTGTTGGAAGGATAAAGCGGATTGTGACCCGTTAGCTATTTGGAGCTAAGAACCAACAATATAAAAAAATGGAATCGAAATGGTAGGGTATGGAACGTGACCCACTAGCTATATATGAGCTAGGAACCAACGCTATAACAAAAGGAAATGGATGAAGACTATCTTGAAGCCGATAAAGTTCTACAAGAGAACAAGAATGAAAGAAACCTCTCAAATATGTTTTATATATTCAAAAATGTGTCTACAAATGATCCAAAGGTGCCTATTTATAGTATTTCTAAGAAGCATATGAAAAGACTCAAAAGATGAAAACATTTTCATCAATTTAGCAATAAAATGCACTTGAATGCTTTGTCTTCTTATATTCAAAGTTGGATGAATATTCTAGATCATTTTGGGGATGAATCTAGACAATTTGAAGTTGAATTTGGCCTTAATTTCGTCCAAGGGGAGGAAGGCTCTTGCTATTCCATGCTGAAAATTGTCTTGATAAGTGAATTAAATCAACTTTCATTGCATTCTCCCTTGAAGAATATGAACAGCCCTTGAACTTAGATGATAACAATCAGCTTTGAATGCCTTTAATAGGTGAATTAAGAGTCCTTCAATGGCTTGTCACTTGGCTGAAGTTGAAAAGACTCTCCCTTGGCTCAAACTCATCCAAATCATCCATGCATAAAATTTCCGTAACAAAATTCCAGCCTGCATTGTCTTCAATAAATCGATCATATCTCAAGCTCCCGATATCGGATTAAGGTGATTCAAAAGGTGTTGAAAATATAAGAGATAGAGCAATAATGTAAAATTGATTTATATAACCAAAAGCATCTGTATCGCATCCAGAATTGGAAGACATTCTGACTAACATTCTTGCATATGATGAAACCATTCAACTTCTCTCATGCACCTAGACATAGAGGTGAACTTTATTCAATATTTAATTGAAAACATGCATTAAACAATTAAGAGTTAATCTAATAAATGAACTAGATGAATTAAATGCAATTCATGCTTGAATGAACAACACACTTATTAAATGCAATGAATGTTATGCAAACTTTAAATTCTCATGCAAATTCATGCATAAGAAAAGTAAAGTGTTCCTCCCTTATTATTCATTTTTCATCACGTTCCAAACATGATGTGAACATACTCTCCATGGCTTCTTGAAACTCCTTAGCCCTTGCTCGTGTGATGGGGCCACTTGGGTACTTATCCGGGCCTTTGCTATTGGCGATCATATCAATCCCTCCCTATTTAAGGCGATTTGTCCCCAAATCATCACCTATATCATAAGGAGACAAGTCAGCAACATTGAAGGTTGCACTAACATTAAACTCACCTGAAAGATCTAATTGATAGGCGTTTTCATTGATCTTCTTAACTATTTGGAATGGTCCATCCCCGAGGCATTAATTTGGACTTTTGTTGTGCCAGAAACCTTTCTTTCCTCATGTGCAGCCACACCCAATCCCCTGGCTCAAAAGTAATTCGCTTACGACCCTTATTTGCTTGCTGTTCATATTGCTTAGTTCGCTTTTCAATGTTCTCCCTTACTTGTTGATGAAGCTTCTTAACAAACTCAGCTTTATTAAGTCCATCTTTATTCACAATTTGATCAACAGGTAATGGTAACAAGTCTATCGGTGTTAATGGATTGAACCCATACACCACTTCGAAAGGCGTATGCCCCGTAGTAGTATGGATTGAATGGTTGTATGCAAACTCCACATGTGGTAAACTCTCCTCTCATGTTCTCAAATTCTTCTGAATGATAGATCGAAGTAACATGGAAAGTACTCGATTCACCACTTCAGTTTGACCATCCATTTGAGGGTGGAAAGTGGTGGAGAATAGTAGCTTAGTACCAATCTTACTCCATAGGGCTCTCCAAAAGTGGCTTAAGAACTTAACATCCCGATTAGACACAATAGTTCTTGGTATACCATGTAGCCTTAAAATTTCCCTGAAAAATAAAGTAGCAATATGTGAGGCATCATTAGTTTTGTCACAGGGAATGAAATGATCCATTTTGGAAAATCTATCAACAACTACAAAGATGGAGTCTTTGTTTTTCTTTGTGCATGGAAGCCCTAGCACAAAATCTATTGAAATATCCATCCATGGTGCTTCCGGTATGGGTAGTGGTGTGTAAAGTCCATGTGGCATGACTTTAGATTTGGCCTTCTTGCAAGTAATGCAACGCTCACATAACTTTTCCACATCTCATTTCATTTTGGGCCAATATAGATGTTCTTGAAGTATAGCCAAAGTCTTTGCTATCCCAAAATGTCTCATTAATCCTCCTCCATGGGCTTTCTTAGTGAGCAATTCTCACATGGAACCTTGAGGGATGCATAGCCTCCCTTCTTTGAATAGAAAACCATCATTCTTAAAGTATTTATCAATCTTCCCTTTCTCACAAGCTTTGTAAATTTCCCCAAAATCAGAGTCAGAAACATACAAGTCTTTAATAAAAGTAAAACCCAACAAGTTAGATTCCAAAGTGTTTAAAAGAACATACCTTCGTGACAATTTATCGGCAACTATATTCTCCTTACCTTTCTTGTACTTGATAACATATGGAAAAGTTTCAAGAAACTCTACCCATTTGGCATGCCTTTTGTTGAGTTTATGCTGCCCCCGAATATGTTTTAACGCCTCATGATTGCTGTGAATGATGAACTCCTTAGGCCAAAGGTAGTGTTTCCATGTTTCCATTGCCCTCACAAGAGCATACATCTCTTTGTCATAGGTAGGATAATTAAGCGTAGCTTCACTTAATTTCTCACTAAAATAGGCTATATGACGTCCACCTTGAGACAAAACTGCTCCAATTCCTACACTTGATGCATCACATTCAATTTCAAAAGTTAAATTAAAATCAGGTAGAGCAAGTAAAGGGGCATGTATTAAACAATCTTTAATTCTATTAAAGGACTTCTCTTGATCTCCCCCCAAAAGAATTTAGAATTCTTGTTAATAACACTTGTTAGTGGGGCGGCTATGGTGCTGAAGTTTGGGACGAATCTCCGATAAAAACTTGCAAGTCCATGGAAGCTTCTAACTTGAGAAATGCTTGTACGTCGTGGCCACTCTTCAATGGATTTAACCTTCTCTTTGTTAACCTCCAAACCTTCAGAACTCACAACAAAACCTAGAAAAACAACCCTGTTAACACAAAATGGACATTTTTGTAACTTAGCAAACAATTTTTCCTTCCTCAAAATAAGTAAAACTAACCTCAAATATTGAATATGTTCTTCCATGGTTTTACTATATATTAGAATGTCGTCAAAATAAACCATAAAAAACTTACCCAAGAATGGCATAAGAACATGATTCATTAACCTCATAAATGTGCTTGGTGCATTAGTTAAGCCAAAAGGCATAACCAACCACTCATAAAGACCTTGCATCGTTTTGAATGTTGTTTTCCACTCATCACCTTCTCGCATTCGTATTTGGTGGTAACCACTCTTAAGATCAATCTTGGAAAAGAGGTTAGAACCGCTAAGCTCATCTAACATGTCATCTAAGCAAGGAATAGGGTGACGATAATTTACCGTAATTTTGTTTACTGCTCGACAATCCACACACATGCGCCAAGTTCCATCCTTCTTTGGCACAAGTAGAACCGACACGGCATAAGTTCTAATGATCTTTCTCGACAAATTTAAATAGATGAACATTTATTTTTCTCTCATTCCCAAATTTTAGGTGTGATCATTTTTTAGGGTTTCACTCAACGGGATACCCCTTAATTTTAAAATTATTGAAAATGATTTTCTTATACTTTAAGACAGTCACTTCGCAACGATCCTAAAATAAAAGGACATTACCCTTAATTCAGTTATTTGATCGAATCAAGTTATGCTTATGAGGGTATCATACATTTCAAATTAAATAGTATCATGGGACTAAAGGCATATTAACACGTACAAAAAGAAATCACAACATAAAATAAAATCACCACATAAAATATATATGTACATGTATATTTAAAACTATAATATATCGTATACACAAGATATTATATATACAATTAATATTCATAAACTAGCGTTTAATATGAATGTAATCAATACAAGCTAAATATTATACTTTACAATATAAAAACATAAGCACGAAACATACTTAATATTCACACACAAATATACTATAAGATAGTATACGTTAATAAGCGTATAATATATGCATAATAGACAATTATTGAAAACAAATAAAATATTGATAAATGAATAATACATGCACATATAAATTATTAATACAAGAAAATATACCTTTAATGACACACGAACGATGACACATGCTAATTTATGACTTGCAAAAAATGTGTCATAAAAAATGTAATATTTTTTAAAATCTGAACGATTTATGACTTACAATAATGTATGTCATATTTAATAGTCATAATTCAAAAACACGGAGTACACTTTTAATTGTGTGTCATATATAAAAGTCGTATTTTAATTTTCCCCCCATTATTTTCAACCTTTCCCGCTTCTTCCCCTGGCCTCCTCGATAATCAGTTGACGCACGCATATGCTTCCCCCCTTTTTCTCTTTTTCCCTCCTACACTTGCTCATTCGTTTTATTGATTGAATCCCGGTAAGCTTTCCTTCCTTGCTTCCTTCCAAGGTTTATTCATTTTCTTTTTTGGACATTTATGGGGTTTAACTGAAATTTTGTTCTCCATTCTTTTATGGAGATTTGATTTATGGGGTTTGCTTGTGTTTGTGGCAGTTTTAATGGGTCAATCTCCATTTCTTATCTTCTACTACACGAATGTTTATTTAATTGTTCCCTTTGGAATCGAAGTTTGATTCTTTCTTCGTAATGCTAAAAATCTGGATTTAAGTTGAGTTTTTTACGCAGGTCTGTTAATTTTTTTCATTAGAGTAGTAGCTGTCATTTTAATGATTCTCATTGTTTTAATTCAATGAAAAAAGCATTGTTTCTTTCTTTTACTGTTTTTTCATGGAAAACTCATTTTCATTGCCTGATTGTCTATCAACTGGTTACATGGTGTCGGAACCGTCTTTTGGTTGGGCCCCAAAATTGGGCTTCGACTTGAATGAATTGGGTTAGAGTCGCCACCGACCATTTTAAAATGAATTTAGGTGGGTCGAAAACCATCTTACCTGATCTGTATTGTACCAGAAACGTGTCAGGTTCGGGAGTCAGTTACAGTCAAGGAAGGATTAACACCCTTGAACCGCCCTTTCGGTACCAATTATATTGCCGGTTGTCTTAGTTGCAAAAATTAAAAATTAAATAAAAATTTAAAACATTCGATTCAAATTACTTACCATTGATCGGAATTCTTCTAAAAAAGGGCCCAAAAATGTTAGAAAATATATTTAAATAAATAAAAAACATAAGAAATAAATAAAATAGAAATAGAAAGGAAAAAATAAAAAGGAAATGAAAAGATAAATCAAAAGGAAAACAAATGCAGAATAAATAAAAAGAAAAATAAATAAAAAACAAAATAAAATAAAAATATACATATATATATATATATATAAATTAAAAAGACTAAAGAAATGATAATAAATAAATCGAGACAATGAATAGTTGAAAAATTAAAAGGACTAAATTGAATGAATTGAAAATACAGAGGTGAAATTAAAACAGGTGACCAAATTAAACATGCATAAAATTGGAAATCAAAATTAAATATATCAAAAAATGATTTCAGTGACTGAAATGCAAACTCTGAGAGTTACAGGCCCTAAAAAGGGGTTTACCAGAATTTGAAATTACGTATCGACCCCTCCCCAAAACTACGTCATTTTGGGGAGGGTATTTATATCTCCCAATCGACGTTTAAGGCCAAAGCTCTCTCATTTTTACATTTTCGATCTCTCTCTACAAAATGAGAGAAAGAAATTTCTCTAATCTCTCTCTAATCCAGTGGTAACCCGGCCACCGTCAAGTGGCCACTCCTCCGCGCTGGCAAACGCATCGGTCGCCGGAGACGGCGGCCGAAAAAAACCCCAACTCAACCTAAATAGACCCTCTCCACACCGTGACTCAGAAAATAACCCTCAAACTCCCATAAAACCCCATACTCGGCGTAGATCTAACATGCAAGCCTCGGGTTTTCACCTTTTTGAGGGAAACGCTTCGCTTTCTGGCACCTTTCCTCCGATGATGTTCTTTGTTGGATTTGGTGAGAAAAGGCTTTGCCTTTGGTTTCTTTTTATGCTCTGTTGTTGTTTCTCTTGTTGGCCGTGGGTTCTGTTTATTGTGTTGGTGATATCCTCGGTCTTACTATTGGTCGATGTTGTTTGTGTTGATGGTGTTTTGGGTATATTGTGATCTCTCTGTGATGGCGTTCTTGTTGGCTATTTGTGTTTCTCGGTGTTATTTGGTTGTGGTTTTGGCCTCAGTTTGAGGTTTACTGGATTTGTTTTTGCTCGTTGTTGGTTTAAACTCTCGGTTTACTGTTGATAATCCCCTCTGATCGTTGAGTCCCTAGGGTATTTATAACCTGCTCGGTGAACCAGTACCCCGGGTTGTTCGGTTTTGCTCGGGGCATTGCTGCTGAAATCCCGGGATGGTTCAGTCCCGGGATCCTCGACCGACGTCCGGCCGTTTCGCGTGACCCTTGACCTTGCTGCGCGGCGTCTTGACTTTAGGGTTTTTAAACCCTAAACATCATCTGATTACTAGACCCTTTCGTAGGACTTTTGGGCTGTTTCAGGCCCGGTTATCTTGGACCTTATTTTAGACCCTGAACAAAAAAATAAATGGATAAGAAATAATAATAAATAATAATAAATAACAATAATAAATAATAAATAAATAAATAATAATAAATAAATAATTATATTAAAAAACTATATAATATAATTTTTTAAAATGTTTCTGTTTTAAAAACTACATATTATATATAAATGTTCAAAAATGTTTTTTAAAAAACTATATAATTTTCAAAAAAAATACTTTTTTAAAAACTATATGATTTTCAAAAAATGTTTTCAAAAATTAAATTTTATATAAGTTTTCAAAAATGTTTTTAAAAACTATATATTATATAAATTTCAAAAATGTTTTAAAACTATATATTATGTAAGTTTTCCAAAAATGATTTTAAAAACTATATATTATATATTTTCCTAAAATATTTTAAAAACTATATATTATACAGTTTTTAAGTGTTTTAAAAACCATATATTATATGCATTTTTAAAATGTTTTTAGAAACTATATATTATATACGTATTTTCAAACCGTTTGCAAACTATATAATATATATATATATACAATAATAAAAATGTGGACGGAAATGAGTGTCTACAGCTGCCCCTCTTTGTCCTTTTTCGTGAAATGAAAAATTGGACAAAGATAAAAAGACACAAATTTTCGTTCGATGGAGTTGAAGAATAACTCCCTGTCGAATTGGGTAGCGGATGGCTCCTCCGTTGCGAAGTCGATTCCATCTTGAAAGATATGATATGAAACCGTAATTTGGAGTTTGAATCGAAATGTGGCTTCTAGCCTCGGTCTTTTCTCGGTTTGAAGACCTTGGTTTGAAAATTCGACTGGAAAATATTTCTTTAACTCCACCTTCTGGTTGACAAGCTCTCGAGCTGAATAAAATCGAACCCGAAAAAGTCTTCGTTGACAGATAGCTTTTCTCGACTTAAGTTACGCTGCCGGAAAATGGTTTATTATCACTAAGGCATGGTTAATCCAGGTCTTTTTCTTGACTTGAAAACCTCGATTACAGCCGGATAGTAGTGTGATTGAGGTGTCACCGAGCTGAATAGAATCGAACTCAACAATTTATTGACAGATAGCCCTTCTTGTCTTGAGCTATATTGCAAATGATGTGCCCTCAAAGTTGAGTGTAATCGAACTCGAAGGTCTTTGATTGGCAGATAGCCCTTCTCGACTTAAGCTATGTTGCAAATGATGTGCCTTGGAGCTGAACGTAGTTGAACTTGAATGTCTTTTGGTGACAGATAACCCTTCTAGCCTTGAGTTATGCTGTAAATGATGTGCCCTCGAAGCTGAGTGTAATCGAACTAGGGGGTCTTTGGCAGATAGCCCTTCTCGATTTAAGCTATGCTGCAATTGATATTCCGTTGAGCTGAGCATAATCGAACTCAAAGGTCTTTTGTTGGCAGACAACCCTTCTAGACTTAAGTTGTGCTGTAAATGATATGCCTTGGAGCTGAGCGTAATCGAACTCGAAGGTATTTGGTGATAGATAACCCTTATAGCCTTGAGTTATGCTGTAAATGATGTGCCCTCAAAGTTGAGAGTAATCGAACTCGAGGGTCTTTGGCAGATAGCCCTTCTCGACTTAAGCTATGCTGCGAATGATGTGCCTTGGAGCTAAGCGTAATCGAACTCGAAAGTCTTTGGTTGGCAGATAACCCTTCTCAACCTGAGTTATGCTGCAAATGATATGCCTTGGAGCTGAGCGTAGTCGAACTCGAAGGTCTTTGTTGGCAGATAACCCTTCTAACCTTGAGTTATGCTGCAAATGTTGTCTTAAAAAATGGCTTCCCTTTATGGGTCTAAGCCGATCATAGTTCTTCACGGGCCTTTGAATGATTCCCCTTAAGCCCATTGATAAATTCTAACAGTCGTATATCTTCCGTTGTAGAATTGAAATCTAGCTTGAAGACATTAACTTGAAATATGTTGTTCGTTGTTGAGTTGAGCCGAACTGGATTTGTTCTGAACTAGTTCTTGAACTCATCTGAAGTTGACTTTAAAATCTGTAGATATGTCAAGTCGGTCACCACTGAGTTAAGCAACCACCATCATTCTTTAAATGCGCTTGTGAATCGAATATCCTTCATTATGAAGTCGAAACTTGACTCTAAAAGTTGCAAAAAATCATGTATGCTAAAATGATGAATGTGATGCGCCTAGGTATGTCTAAGATGCATGCAACATGAATGAATTATGTTTTATCTCTTGGACTAGAGTCTCGTGTTTTGTCTACCAATCTGGTCCATAGAATCGATCGTGCCCCATCCTCTTTTCAAGCTTGGGCTTTACAGATCTTTCATATATGAGGTTGTTCTGTTTGAAAATGTTTTTCTCATTTTTCTTGTTTTAGGAGGGAAAATGATAAAAATGTTGTAAAATATTGTTCGAAATTGAATCAAATTGTAAACGTGAGTTCAAAGAATATCAAATGAATCAAGAGTTCTTTTAATGCTTTCAGAGTTACATCTCTTTGACAAATTTTCAAATGTATTAATTGGCTTTAGGTTGACCTAAGGTTCTAGTCAAAAAAGGGTCATTTTTTCGGTTATTGCAACAGGCTTTTATTTGGTTTGGCGTTTTAATTGGATGCGAACAAAATGACACAACTAGACTGATCAATTACTAGACATTCTATTTCAGTCCTCTGAAATCTTTCATTTGTTCAAGCTTTGTAGGCTCCTCTAACAAAGGCAATACAAAAAATATCGGCCTAAAAATGAAATTTTTGAGTGCTCGTGTGTAGTTGACTATAACAGGTGTTCCTTAACTCCCTTAGTCCATCATTACCGAAAATTTCTTGCTTAGATAAATTTGATTTAATTTACCATTGTCTGGCTAGCTAAATCCATAAAGCCGGGGCGTTTAACCAATTGCTTTAGAGGGACAAATTAATATTATAATCACTTTTATCAAGTTAACTAAAGGGTTCATCTCATCACAGAGTCTTCGGCCTGACAAGAGCAGTGGAGCAAACATCGAATTGCCAAGTGTCCGAGCAATGTCATGGTGTGAACGTAATCTACTCATAAGACGAGGGCTTTCAAGTTTCCTCTATAACCAATTTCCTTATTGGAATAGCTCAGCTTTACGGATTTAATTTCTTAAGATTGTCAAGAAGAACCTGTTATAGCCTAGGTGTTTGTTGAAAGTCAAAAATTTTATTTTTAGAGTTCAATTTTTAAGCAACTGACCTAAACTGGATTCACCTACTCGACTCTTTCATTTGTAAAGATCATCATCATCATTGAACGTCTTAAATAAAAAACATAGTAATTATCATATGCAAATGATGCCCCATGTTGTCCGCACCTTATGAAAGGAAAAAGGTTGTATTGGTTAATTGTAAGAGCAGGGTACTGTGTTTGAGGGTATATTCTGGGTAAGGTCAAGGTCATTGTTTTAAAACATGTTACTTTGTCAAAGATCCGTAACTTTGAACCATTCACAGAGTTTCTTAATTCAAATGATATTCAAAGAATTGCAAGTTTGCAAATGTGATTCATTGCTCGTCATCATTAAAGTAACATAAATTTATTCCAATGTTCTTACAAAAACTTGAGAGCAAGATAACAAATTCAAACAAAATGTCTCAAATGATGAAATGGTCTTCCTCACTTGGATTCCCCCAAGTTGTTGAAGTCGATCCAGTTCTAGTTACACATCTTCTGTGCAACTCTCTTGAATGCGTAACAGTTCTCAATTGTGTGCCCTGGGACACCGCTGTGATATTTACAATGTGCATTCTCATCATACCACTTGGGGTATGGGGGCGTCATGGGTTCCACCGGATATGGTGACACTACATGGGTTTCAAGAAGTTGCTGGTAAAGCTCCTTATAGGTCATGGGAATGGGGTTAAAATACTCATTTTCTTTTCGGGGTTCTCTGAAATCTTGTTTAAAAGTACCTGATGGTACAGCTGCGGTTGATATTTGGGCCGGAGATTGTAACATTTTTATTGACGTGTTTGATGTTGTTAATTTCTCTATCCCTCTCCCTCGTAAGAAGTTTCTTATTGGCTTCCCCATCCTTAATCTTGCCTTGCTTTATGGCCGACTCGATCATTTCTCCGGCCATAACTAAGTCTGAAAAGCTCCCTGACGTGATCGCAACTAGGTGTTCGAAGTATGGAACATTCAGGGTCTGTACGAAAAGTTTCCAGGTTTTTTTTTCATCTAAAGGTGGATGAACTTGCACAACCAAGTCCCTCCATTTTTTTGCGTATTGCCTGAAACTCTCGTTATGCTTCTTTTCCATGCTTTGTAGCATAACTCGATCTGGCCTTATGTCATTGATATGCTTGTATTGTTCCAGAAATGACTTGGCCAGGTCCTTCAATTTCTTGATATTTGATCGGCTTAACTGGTTGTACCACCGAATGGCTGAGCCCGACAGACTCTCCTGGTAGCAGTTGATCAGGAGTTGGTCGTTTCCTCCATATCCTGTCATCTTTCGGAAAAACATGGTGATGTGAGCGGATGGACAACTGTTCCCGTCAAATTTCTCAAATTTGGGGACTTAAATTTCAGAGGAAGAACCAAGTCCGGGACTAGACTGAGTTCCGTAGCATCGATTTCATGGTAGTCATGGTCTCCTTTGACTACCTTCATTTGGTCCTCCAATTGTTTGATTTTTTTCTCCATCTTCCTCATTTTGTCCTCTTCGTCCAAATCTGGTACATGGTAATAACCCGGATTGTTCTTAGGGTTAAATACAGAGGACGAGGGCTTCATTTTGCAGCAGATGAGTCCCCTCGAAGTTCCGGTAAGATTTCAGGTGAGACCACTACTTGTGGGGTAGGTTGTATAGTTACCCCTTCCGGTGAACCTGCCCCAGGCGCACTGGTCTGTTGTAGGCCAACTAACTTGGCAACGATCTGATCAACCAAGGACTCTTGGTTTTTCATGATTGCATTCAGAGTACTCAGACTACTCTGGTTTATCTTGTCTTCAAGTTCTTTCTGTAATTTTGCCATGTTCTCTTCGATCTTCTCCATTCTTGCTTCTATCTTCTTCTTTTTCAGGCGGGTGTTATACAGATGGGGTGTGTCCAACGCTTGAGGCGGTGTATCTAGTATTTGCTCCTTTTGATGAGACATGTATATGTTAGTTAATGTGAATGCAAAGAAAATAACAAAATGCAAAATGTCTAAATGCATGATGCGTGATGCATGAAATGTCTGAGGCATTGATCCAAAAATGTGTCTGTTTTTAGAAATAATCCTTATTGGGGAAAAAGTGTTTTATCTTTTAAGAGACAAAAAATATTCTGACAGCTTCTGACATATTGACTAGTCTTCCGCCTTCATCCGTCACCGGTTGAATAACCTGTCGAACCGCTCTGGCTTCTCTGGATGAACCGTGTAAATGACGAGTTGTTTGCCCAAAAAAAGAGAGTCTCGAATGACTGTACCTCTGGCATTTATATTTTGTTGAGCTTGTTCCTAACGAATACGTCATTGGAGCCCTTAATTGATAGGAACTGTGTGAAGTCCATTTGCCTATTTCTTGAATTCGTCAGCAATGGTCTCCAATTTCAGTTATCATTTTTCCATTATCGTCTTGGAAGTGACTCCTAAGATCAGTGGTCTTCATCTTTCCCCTGCAACTTCTGCCAGTCAGTTCTTCAAAGATAGACTTTCATTGTGCTTGATGTAGACCCAGTTCATTGAGTCCTTTATAATGCAGTATAGTGATATACTCTTCAATTGCGGACACCACGTCTTCTGGATTAAATGTGACACATAGTCTCATTGTACACTATCCTCTACATTTTCATCTCTTGTATTACAACCCCTTTGTCCATTAATACAGATTATTCATGTTTAGCAAACACGCTTTTGGTGGATCAACACCTCTATTAAATGATGCAAGTGATGAAAATAAAATGAAAGAGGAAAAAAAGAGTTAGTGAGGTAAAAATAATAAAAAATAATCATGAAAAATAAAAGTCCTACCCCACATGATATCTACCCGAACATGCTTAATATTCCTACCGGACATGATTTCTATCTCGCATGCTAATTTCAAACAAATCCTAACAACATATTTGTCTAATTCGCATGCTTTGAACAGAAAATAAAGAAGGAAACAAAATAGCATGGGGTTTGGAATGAGGTTTTGGGGTGGGCTCTAATTCCCTGTACTCTCCCGGTTTAGGTTCTAAAAAAAGGTACTCGAGTTCTCCTTGCCGGTGCCCCCATGGGCTTGCCAGACCCTTAGTCCTAAGCCTATTACAAGCTTATGTGGACTAAGTTAAACTCGAGAGGAAACATTCCCTTATGCCCATACGGAGAATAAATTCACACGAAGACATAAGGTATATGAATCCCGAAGGTTACTTTCTAGGCCCATACGGTGAATAAATTCACACGAAGGCGTTGCTTTCACCCCCACTTAAAAGGTTCAGAGCTCGGGTATAGAGCTAGAGATGACAATTTTGGAAAATCTAAAATCATTAAAAAACATCAGTACAACTATTTACTTGAAAAATAATCAAAGGTAAATAATTAGAATCGAATAAATAAATTAAAATTAAAATTTATAACTTCCGCTAAAAAAGACAACCGAAAATTAATTTCGGCTTGACTCACTTACCTGTCCCCAGCAGAGTCGCCAAGTTGTTGGAACCGTCTTTCGATTGGGCCCTGGAATTGGGCTTCGACTTGAATGAATTGGGTTAGAGTCGCCACCGACCATTTTAAAACAAATTTAGGTGGGTCGGACACCATCTTACCTGATCTGTGTTGTACAAGAAACGTGTCGGGTTCGGGAGTCGGTTACAGTCAAGGAAGGATTAGCACCCTGGAACCTCCCTTTCGGTACCAATTATATTGTCGGTTGTCTTAGTTGCGAAAATTAAAAATTAAATTAAAATTTAAAACATTCGATTCGAATTACTTACCATTGATAGGAATTCTTCTAAAAAAGGGGCTGAAAATGTTAGAAAAAATATTTAAATAAATAAAAAATCATAAGAACAAAATAAGATAAAAACAAAAGAAAACAATAATAATAATTAAATAAATCAAAAGAGAAAATAAGATAAAAAAATATATATTAAGTAAATCAAAAGAAAGGAAAAGAAAAAGTAAAAATAGAAATAGAAAGGAAAAAATAAAAAGGAAATCAAAAGATAAATCAAAAGGAAAACAAATGCAGAATAAATAAATAAAAAAGAAAAAACGAAATAAAACAAATATACACACACACACACATATATATATATATATATATATAAATTAAAAAGATTAAAGAAATGATAATAAATAAATCGAGACAATGTACAGTTGAAAAATTAAAAGGACTAAATTAAATGAATTGAAAATACAAAGGTGAAATTAAAACATGTGACCAAATTAAACATGCATAAAATTGGAAATCAAAATTAAAAATATCAAAAATTGATTTCAGTGACTGAAATGTAAAATCTGAGAGTTACAGGCCCTAAAAAGGGGTTTACCATATTTTAAAATTACATATCGACTCCTCCCCAAAACTACGTCTTTTTGGGGAGGGTATTTATATCTCCCAACCGGCGTTTAAGGCCAAAGCTCTCTCATTTTTACATTTTCGGTCTCTCTCTACAAAATGAGAGAAAGAAATTTCTATCATCTCTCTCTAATCCGGTAGTAACCCGGCCACTGTCAAGTGGCCACTCCTCCGCGCCGGCAAACGCATCGGTCGCCGGAGACGGCGTCCGGAAAATGCCCCCACTCAACCTAAATAGACCCTCTCCACACCGTGACTCAGAAAATAACCCTCAAACTCCCAGAAAAACTCATACTCAGCGTAGATCTAACATGCAAGCCTCGGGTTTTCACCTTTTTGAGGGAAACGCTTCACTTTCCGGCGCCTTTCCTCCGATGATGTTCTTTGTTGGTTTTGGTGAGAAAAGACTTCGCCTTTGGTTTCTTTTTATGCTCTGTTGTTGCTCTTGTTGGCCGTGGGTTCTGTGTATTGTGTTGGTGATGTCCTCGGTCTTACTATTGGTCGATGTTGTTATGTTGATGGTGTTTTGGGTATTGTGTGGTCTCTCTGTGATGGTGTTCTTGTTGGCTATTTGTATTTCTCGGTGTTATTTGGTTGTGGTTTTGGCCTCAATTTAAGGTTTGCTGGATTTGTTTTTACTCGTTGTTGGTTTGAACTCTCAGTTTACTGTTGATGATCCCCTCTGATCGTTGAGTCCCCGGGGTATTTATACCCTGCTCGGTGAACCAGTACCCCGGGTTGTTCCGTTTTGCTTGGGGCATTGCTACTGAAATCCCGGGATGGTTTAGTCCCGGGATCCTCGGCCGACGTCCGGCCATTTCGCGTGACCCTTGACCTTGTTGTGCGGTGCCTTGACTTTAGGGTTTTCAAACCCTAAACATCATCTGGTTACTAGACCCTTTCGTAGGACTTTTGGGCTATTTCAGGCCCAGTTATCTTGGACCTTATTTTAGACCCTGAACAAAAAAATAAATGGATAAAAAATAATAAGAAATAATAATAATAAATAATAATAAATAACAATAATAAATAATAAATAAATAATAATAAATAAATAATTATATTAAAAAAACTATGTAATATAATTTTTTTTAAAACGTGTCTTTTTTAAAAACTACATATTATATATAATTTTTCAAAAATGTTTTTTAAAAACTATATAATTTTCAAAAAATACTTTTTTAAAAACTATATGATTTTCAAAAAATGTTTTCAAAAATTAAATTTTATATAAGTTTTCAAAAATGTTTTTAAATACTATATATTATATAAATTTCAAAAAATGTTTTTAAAAACTATATATTATATAAGTTTTCCAAAAATGATTTTAAAAACTATATATTATATATTTTCCTAAAATATTTTAAAAACTATATATTATACAGTTTTCAAGTGTTTTAAAAACCATATATTATATACATTTTTAAAATGTTTTTAGAAACTATATATTATATACGTATTTTCAAATCGTTTGCAAACTATATAATATATATATATATACAATAATAAAAATATGGACGGAAATGAGTGTCTACACATGGTCGGCAGTTGGCATCATTTAGCATAATTGTTGCCTTTCTTTTTTTATTATCCTGTCTTTTTAATTATGTAATATAATTTTTGTTTTTCATAGAATTTCTACTATTGACATGGACCTGAATTTTTAAGCAAGTTTAACCTTCTACAACACCCTGTTTTGAGCCCATGGTTACGTATTGGTGCTCTTTCCCCAAAACAATTAGGCACCCTTATTAGTCTTATTATTACAAAGTATTGTTGATCTTATTCAGAATAATTTAAACTTGGAGGTATGTTTATTATGGCTAGGCTTTGATATTCAGACTTCATGAAGTGCCAATATCATGTCTATGCTAATGAATTATACCCCTGAAGATAGGATTTTTGGTAATTGGTAGGTGATATGGTGATACATATTCTATTATGGTTTATAGTGGATTGGATGACATTGCAAAAGCAATTGCAGGAAAAGTCATCCAGGAGGTAAGGTTTTGAGAATGTGATTTGTTTCTGTGATGTGCTTGTAATGTGATGCAAGTACATTGAATGTTGCTAGGTATGCCATTGATAAGATTTGTTGCAAGGGTTTATTCCTCAAACCTATAAATAGCTCCATTAATTATTACTGTATAGGCCGTTCTGTTATAGTCCTTAGAATTTTATGGAATTGTTGCCACCATTCAAAATTTTGATTTCCTCATTTTAAATCTATAGATTAATGTGCCATGCATTTTTCATTTTGAATTTAAACTCTTCTTTTTGTTACCTTCTACAAAATGACTTTTCTATCTCTTTATTTCAAGGTGAACAAGAAATATAGGTGCATAGAAATCAACCTTGATGGCATGTACAAGAGAATATTGCTTCTGAAAAAGAAAAAATATGTCGCTGTGAAGGTGTAATTCAAGGATGGGATACCATATGAGCCATTGTTGATTTTTTAAATACATTTTCATTCACATTGACTCCTAAAAGAATTGGAGAGATAACCTTTTAGTTATAGGTTATTGAGCGGAAAGGTCTTGATATGGTTCGTCGTGACTGGAGCTTATTGTCAAAGGAATTAGGTGACTTCTGTCTCAATCAGATCCTGTCGGAGGGTATGTGATATTCTATTTATTTTTTAATTTTAAGTTGTGTTATTTTTTATGTCATGTTGGCAATATCTGCGGTACTTGGTCACTGAGCATTTGTCATAATGGGTCCTATTTCACAGGTCTTGTGAGGATGTTGTTGAATCACTACATAACTATCTCATGAAGGTTAATAGATACTTATAATTCGTTCGTTCTATTTTTATTTTGTTCTTTTGGTTGGTGCTTGAATGAAAGCCTTAGGTCCTTGGAATCATTCGCCAATAAAAATATTTCAAGGTGCTACTGCTTATGGTTTATTACAGTCATCATTCGTTTAAACTTCTTTGTAATTTGAAGTATACTTAGACTGCTATCATATAATTGACTTGTTTACTTGTAATAGGTCCAAGAGGAAATGTGCAATGGACAAGTAGTACTTGAGAAGTACATTATCACAAAGACATTGACTAAACCACCTAAAGCATACCCTGATGCCAAAAACCAACCTCATGTTCAGGTGAATTCAACAAACAATAACTAGTCTTTCATGCATTATTACTCTCTAATCTTGTATAATTTCCCCTACCATGTATCTAATCATTAGATGGATATTACTTGAACCAATTTATAGGTGGCCCTCAGAATGAAGCAAAGTGGTTATTCTACTGGATGCTCGGCTGGTGATACTATTCCATATATAATTTGTTGTGAACAGGTTTGTGCTTCAATTTCTTTAAGAAATATATATGAACTTTGAGTATTGACTGCATTCAGACCCTTCTATTATAGTTCATCTCAATTTGATTTCCATTCCTTTTCTCATTTTGTTCTATCTTGGATAGGGGTCTAGTTCAAGCAATTCAACGGGGATAGCATACCGAGCTAGTCATCCTGATGAGTTGAAAAAAGATGAGGGAGATAAATGATTGATATTGATTATTACTTGTCATAGCTGAATTCTATTGTTTATCATCCCAGATCATATATAAAAAATCTCATTGAAATTGACTAATTGAGTATAGTGACAATGGATGTACTTCTTCCATGAAATAATGTATGTATTGGTTTGTGTCGCAGGTATCAGGGATGTGAGCCACTGACATTGTCATTTCCAAGTTGTTCAGGCGCTTTTAACTGCCCTGCTGTATTCAGCTCAATCCGCGTGGTAGTTGAGAAACCAGAAAAAATGCAACAAGAGGAATCTACGAGCAATTTCTGGTGAACGCTGCGCTGCCCCAAATGTCCAGAAGAAGGTGACATGGGTAGAATGTCTCCTGGAATGATAGCAAACCAGGTATTTGTTGATTTTTTTACTTGAATGTTGCTCTAACATGACATACATTGATTGATTGATTGTCGGGTCATCCTAACATGTTAGAAGATGACACATTGCATGCAATATACAGTCGTAATAACTAAAGGATGTGCTTTGTCCTCTGTTAGGTCAAACGACAAGTGGAGGAGTTTATTTCAATGTACTAAAAAGGCTTAATGAAGGTAATAGACCATTTGCAAAATCTCGAATATACAACATAAAAAACTCGAGTTGAGCAGTAATTAGAGTTGATGGAATGTTTGACTTTGCTTTCAGTGTGACGATGAAACTTGCAAACATACTACACGAAGTGTCAACCTACGGCTGATTGGTGATTCTGAAAAAGGAATGGTTTGTCCAAACTATCCATGCTGTAATGGGCGTCTTGTGAGAAAGGTTTCATGATAATCCTTTAAACATTTTTTGCCCCATAACGAGCTCTTTATGTTTAAACTACCATTTATTTTTCCATGTAATATGTAGTATATGGAAGCATATATTTACAAGCAACTAGATTATTTCTGTCATCTCTTGGTCACCACACACTGCGTAGAGAATGTTGTTTATTTTTGGTTTACAACGGATGTTTAGGGCAATAACTGTTGAATATTTGCAGGTTGCGAATTAGTAGGGTATCTAAGCTTTTGTTTTTTGGTTGTATGTAGATGGAGATAAGTGCGAGGATAGCAGTTGAGAAAGAGTTGGGTAAGGTTTGACCAGTGGTTGGTTTGGCTGCAAACACAGTTCAAAGAATTCTAGACCGGTGTTCCTTTGGTTGGGTGCAGATGAACAACCTCATCGTTACATTTTGAATCTTTATAATGTATGTATTTGACCTACTTGATGTCATGACACATTATCTGTTTTCTCTGCTCAAGGCTTTGATGTCATGACATTTTGTATCGACATATTATTACAATATTTTTGATAACTTAATGTGAATATATTGTATGCAAATGGATTGCTTATATATAATATTTAGCGTGCTAGAGGCTATATGAATCAACTATAATTTCAAGCTGATAACCCTATGGAAGATCAGGCAGATCCCGATGTTGCGACAAATAATATTCCCCAAAATACTGCAAGACCACGAGCTATACGAGATCACTTAAATCATATTCTCGATGATCTCAACCCTGGAATCGTGGCACCGTAAATACATGCAGTCCACTTTGAACTCAAACTGGTAATGTTCAACAAGCTCAATTCTATCGGTTAGTTTGGAGGCTTACCTAATAAAGATGCTAGACAGCATGTATGTGCTTTCCTTGAAGTTTGACTCTTTTTCGTAACAAGGCGTGCATGAGGACGTGTTGAAGCTAAAATTATTCCTTTACTCTTTGGGCAATCGAGTAAGAGTTTGGCTAAGTGGAGTCTCATCAAGCTTAATGAAATCTTGGGCTAACTTATGCAAAACTTTTCTGCTTCGATATAACCTGCCCAATATGCACACCATGCTCTGCAATGACATTTCAAGTTTTCGCCATGGTGATGATGAATTTACGTATGAGTGATGGGACATATATAAATGTTTTCTTAATAAATGCACCAACCATGGATTCCATGACTGGACTCAAGTCATCATGTTCTATAATGGAGTTAACACACCTACTCGCATGATGTTGGTTGCTTCGATGAATGTCACTTTTCTTGACAAATCACCCGAGGAAGCCTTTGATATCCTTGATTGGATAGCGAACAACGAATATCAATTCCCGTCTACAAGGCTTGGAACTGGCAGGAAAATATCTGGAGTGTATGAACTTGACGGTAATTCAGTTTCCACTAAACTTTCTATCATAACTAACATGCTGAAAAATTTGCAGCGTTCAAGTGAGGTGAAAAAAGTCAAGGCAACTAACTTAGCATGCATTCTTTGTCACATCAACCATCATGAGATTAAATGCCCAGAAAACCAGGAGTCCGTCAATTTTGTGAGCAATTTTAATAGAAGCAACAACAAACCCTACTCTAATACTTACAATCCTGGATGGTGACAACATCCAAATTTTTCTTAGGGTAATCAAGGGAACAACAACAACCATGAAGGCAATTTTATTAGGCCATAACAAAATTTTTATGAACCTTCAAGTTTTAAGTATCAACAAATGCCCTATCAAAATAACAATAAAGGTAATACATCTTCCTCAAATTCTAACTCCCTCGGAGCTTCACTGTAGGAATTTATGGCCTCGGTAAAAGATTTCATGGCTTCAACAAAGACCTTGATACATGAACACTCATTGACAATCAAGAATCAAGGTGCTTTGTTACAAAGCCATAGGTCATCATTGAGAACGTTGGAGAATCAAGTAGGACAAGTTGCCACGGCAATACATTTTCGGCCACAAGGAAGTCTTTCTAGTGATACTGAGGTCACTAAGCCTCATAGAAAGGATTAGTGCAGTGCGCTTACACTTAGGAGTGATACCCAAATTAATCTTGATGATAAGTTTGGGGGAAAGAAGTAAGAAATTTCTCACCAAGGAACTACACAGGAAGAACCAGAAGGTCAAGATGAACATGTTGAACGAGAAGATTTGTTTGAGGAGAAGGAAAAGGACGAGGGCTCAACAAGTCAACCCAATGGAGGAAAATTTATTTCTAAGGTAAGAGTTTTACCCCAAGCTACAGTAGATGAAATTAGGCCCCATTACTATTCCCACAACGGTTGAAGAAGCATAATGACGAGATCCAGTTCAAAAAGTTTGTTGATGTCCTGGATAAGCTGTATATCAATGTTCCACTGCTCGAAGCTATTGATCAGATGCCTTCCTATGCTAAATTCTTGAAGGACATTTTCACGAAAAAGACAAAGGTGGAAAGAATAGAAAATGTTGCCATAGTGACAGAATATTGTTCGGCATTGACTAAACTTCTGCTAAAGCAAAAAGATCATGGCAACTTTGTTATACCATGCTCCATCAGTGATAAGTATGTTGGGAGAGCCCTTTGTGACTTGGGGTCAAGCGTAAACATGATGCCCAAGTCCATATTTTTTAAACTTTAAATGGGTAATGCTCGACTAACCACCGTGATTTTGTAGCTGGCTGACCGATTACATGTTTGTCCTGAGGGAAAAATTAAAGATGTGATAGTTAAAGTGGACAAGTTTGTCTTTCCAATAGATTTTCTTATTTTAGACTGTGTGACCGATAAAAATGCACCTACTATTCTTGGGCTTCTCTTCTTAGCCACTGGGTGCATTTTAATAAATTACGTGAAGGGAGAGTTTACAATGAGGGTGGTTGATCAAAGTGTCACTAACAATGACTTCAACACTTTTAAATATCAACACTTTTAAATATCAAGATGATTCTGAAGAATTTCATTGCATTGGAGACATGGAGCCACATGAAGAAGAAGGGATGAATTTTTTTGGTAAAGGTAAAATTTTACATCTAGATGAGTATGATACTCTGTACAAAGATAACATTGCTAAGATACAGGAGAGTAAAATATTTTGACCCAACGATATTTTACAGCCATAGAGAAACAATAATTTTGGCCCAGGCGAATTTTTTCAAAATAAGGGAGGCAAAACTATTTGCCCATGAATTTTTTTCCAATTGAGGAAAACTTAGGATTTACTGAAGATTGAACAAATGAGGGTATTTTGTTGAATGTTTTTTCACAGCACAAAAAACTCTCGGGTGGAGCTTGAAGGGAATCAACCCTATAATATGCATACACAAGATCTAACTAGACGAGTGTCATAGTAATTCAATGGAACCCCAAAAGAGACTTAATTCAATAATGAAAAAAGTGTTGATGAAGGAAATCATCAAATGGCTTGATACTGAGGTGATATATCCTATATTCGATAGCTCTTGGGTCAGTCCGATTCAATAAGTGCCAAAGAAGGGTGGCATGACCGTGGTAAAGAACAAAAATGATGAGCTTTTGATACACAAACCGTCATAGGCTGGCAGATTTGTATGGATTATAGAAAGATTAACAAGGCAACAAAGAAAGACCATTTCCCCTTTCTTTCATTGATCAGATGCTTGATCGGTTATTCGGGGTATAATTAGATTTCCATAGCACCTAAAGATCAGGAGAATACCACTTTCACCTACCCATATGACACCTATGCCTTTTAGAGAATGTCGTTTGGCCTATGTAATGCCCCGACAACGTTTCATGGATACACGCTAGCAATTTTTTCAGACATGGTAGAGGACTTCATGGAGATATTTATGGATATTTTTTTATCTCGGGTGATGACTTTGACCGATGCCTAGGCAATCTATCTAAAGTACTGAAACGGTGTGAGGAAACCATCCTTGTGCTAAATTGGAAGAAATGTCACTTTATGGTGATAGAAGTAATTGTGTTGGGACACAAAATTTCTCACCAAGGCATCGAGGTTGATAAATCCAAGGTGGAAGTAATTGAGAATCTGCCTCCATCTACCACTGTGAAGGGAATCAGAAGTTTCCTAGGGGATGCATGATTCTATAGGTGTTTTATCAAGGATTTTTTGAAGATTTCAAAGCCTTTGTGTATGTTGCTTCAACAAAATCAACTATTCGTGATGACTACCTCAATGCCTTTACTGATCTGAAGATAAAACTTGTTTCTGTACCAATTTTTGTTCCACCTAATTGGGACGCCCCATTCAAGTTGATGTGCTATGCAAGTGACTACACTATAGGGGCAATGCTAAAGCAACGAAAAGGTAAAATATTCCATGTCATATATTATGCTAGTCGTACCCTTAATGATGCACAACTTAATTATAGCAACACTGAAAAATAATTACTTGCCGTAGTATTTGCTTTTGATAAGTTTAGAGAAAACCTTATTGGAACTATGGTCATTGTACATACTGATCAATCTACCATTAAGTAGCTAGTAAATAGAAATGATGCAAAGTATAGGCTTATTAGATGGATACTCTTGTTGAAAGAATTTGATTTAGAGGTGAATGATAGGAAGGGTATTGGAAACCAAGTAGCAGATCACTTATCTAGCTTAGTGAACAAAAATACTTCCCATGACATGAAGGATATTCAGGAGGATTTTCATGTCGAGAAAATTTTATTTGTCGCAGCAGTGTCGTGGTACGCTGACATAGTTAACTTTCTTGTTAGTGGTATTATGCCTCTAGATTTATCTAGACAGGGCTGAAAAAAGTTCAAACATGATGTACGCCATTATTTTTGGGATGAACCATTCTTGCTCAAAAAATATGGTGACCAAATAATCTAGAGAAGCGTCCCCGAGGAAGAACACAAGGAGATCTTATTTCATTGCCATACATCCTTGTGTCGAGGGCACTTTGGTGGGATGAGGACCACTGTAGAGGCCCACCATATTCAAGGATGCACATGACTTCTATAAGTCATGTGACCCATGCCAACGCACTAGGAATATATCGAAGAGAAATGAGATGTCATGGCAGAATATTTTGGAGGTTGAACTCTTCGATGAATGGGAAATCAATTTTTTGGGACTTTTCTCATTGTCCTTTGGTGATCAGTATATACTTCTGGTTGTGAATTATGTATCTAAATGGGTCGAGGCCATAGCAACACCTCAAAATGACTCCAAGAGTGTGTTAAAGTTCTTGCACAAAAATGTATCCACATATTTTGGAGCACCCCAAGCAATTATCAATGATGAAGGTACTCACTTTTATAATAAATTAATTGCCAATGTGCTGCAAAGGTATGGGATACGCAATAAAATTTCTAGGGCATACCATTCCCAAACAAATGGGTAAGTTAAGGTCTCTAACCATGAGATCTACAAGATCCTTGAGAAGATGGTCAACCTAAAATGGAAAGATTGGTCTCCAAAGCTCGATGAGGCACTCTGGGCATATCGCACAACATTTAAAACACCGCTCGGGATGTCTCCATTCAAGTTAGTCTATGGCAAGGCATGTCATTTGCCCATGGAACTAGAACACAAGGCATATTAGGCCATCAAGAAAATTCATATGGATGCACAACTTGCTAGAGAAAGACGAATATTAGAACTAAATAAGATAGACGAATTTAGAGCTCAGGCTATGAGAATTCCCGTCTTTATAAAGAAAAGACGAAGAAGTAGCATGATGGAAAAATTTTGCCTTGACAATTTCTTCCAGGCCAACAAGTAATGCTCTATAATTCAAGGCTCAAGTTGTTCCCACGCAAGCTAAAGTCCAGGTGGTCAGGGCCTTTCATAGTACATTAAGTACATAGCCACAGAGCCATTAAAATCACAAACATGGATGATGAGGATACTTTTAAGGTGAATGGTCAAAGACTAAAAGTGTACAATGGATCACCAATTCTGTGCGATAAATCGACATCACTACTCCACGACGCCCAAGAGTTTACTCTTCCTCCCTGAACAAATTTTGTTGCCTAGGCAACATAATTTGCATTATGTACATAAATTATTTTTCTTTATCTTATTATGCACGAGTGTTTTATTTTTATTTATTTATTTATTTATTTATTTTATATTATCAAATCTTTTGGTCTTTGTACAAGTGGCAGCGTAGGGATAAAACTCATTCATGGAGGAACACAAAACCCTAATAAAATATTTGGCCATCACTTTTGAGAGGGAAAAATCATTTCCTTTAATTATTTGATTCATTTTTATCGCATCACATGTCTTTCCTTTTCACTCTTTACTTTTTATACCCCCAGAAAACCACCCACTAGCCTACCATTTTCCCCAAAACTGCCTACTTTACTCATCACTTTCACCTTTTTCCTTTCCCTCACTTTATTCTTATTATTTTCTTTTCCCTTTGATTTTTCATCTTTCCATACAAACCTCCTTTGTTGTAGTCCAACATCCTTTTTCTCTCCACTACTCTTATCATGGCTCGATCCAAGTCAACCCCTGGTGATTCCACATCATCCGCCGCTACAACAAGTTTCTAGCGCTCCCAAAGTGTTGAGGCCGACGAGGAACCCTTAGGATAAGAGGTAATGAACATCATCCAAAAACATAATTGGGAGAAATGAACTCGACACCCGAAGGCAGTGGCGCCATCACTGGTCTGAGAATTTTATGCGTATCTTGAAAACTCTTCCAATACTCTGTTTATGTTCGAGGGAAGTCCGTCCGATTCACTCCCTCCGCCATCAACCATTATTTTAAACTCAGTAAAGTTGAGAGAAACCATAAGAAATTCCTTGATGAAGCCGACTCTGAAACTTATGATGGTGTGTTGGAAGACCTATGTTTTGGCTGGGCAAAATTCGAAGGAAATGTCCCTAATCAAAAGCGTGTAGATAGCCATGCTCTCAAGCCGGTCACAAAGTTGTGGAACCACTTTTTAAAGGGCCAGCTGATGCCCAAGTCTCATAACACCACTGTGTTATTATGGGGACTAATGTTGCTCCATTCCATCATTTACGGATGATCGATTGATATGGGTAAAATATTCAAACAGATCCTTGAGTGCGCCAAATGGGCGAGAGGTAACTTACTTTTTCCTAATCTAATCATAAATCTTTGCAGAAAAAAGGTACCAGAGGAGCATTTGAAAGATTTTATCAAATATAAGGAGGGCAATACCAAAACAAGGTGCCTGAGCTAATGAGTTTTGATGATGATGCTACGGGTGAGGGATTACAACGAGGTGCCAAATTTGTAGCCGTGGTGACAATGATGGTTGTGGTCACCAACATTCGAGAGGCAAGGTGTTGAAACATTTTAATATTTCGATATAACAAATTAAGTTAAATGGATTTTAAGATTTTCAAATTAAGTTAAAGTAATTTTAAGATTTTCCAAACGATTTTCTAAGTATATTCAATATAACTATTCGAATATCAAAAAAATTACTCCAAATATTTCAAAAATCATTTTTGATCCTTACTTAAGTGTAAAATTAAGTTTTAATCATAAAACAATTTCAAAATAATCTTACAAAGTATTTCGAACCAATTCAAAGCCAAAAATTCCAGATTGCTCAGAGGGAACCGATTCCCTCCCATAGGAGGAACCGATTCCCCCCTGAATGGTTTGGCTCCGAGATTTCCAGAATGCTCGGAGGGAACCGATTCCCCCCAAGGGGGTACCGATTCCCCCCTGTTCAACGGTCGAAATATTTGAATTTTACACTTAGGGAACCGATTCCCTATGAGAGGGAACCGATTCCCCCCACTGTCCAAGCTGTTTTATTAAATGTTTTCACACTAAAACGGCTATAATATCTTCTCTAATTATCCCCAACGTTCAGAAGTGATCCAAGGTGTATTTAAGCAAGCTTAGAAGCCATTGATCAATAACAAGAAACATCAAGCAACTAGAATCAAGAGAGAATCAAAGAGAAAGCATCAAACCTCAAGTTTGAGCATTTCAAGCCCATTTTCATTCAATATTCATTTTGCTTTCAAGAACACTTTTTGTGCTCAGTTGTATTCATCTTTGAGTGTTCTTTTCTTTGTTCTAGAATTGTGCAAACATCTTACCTTGTGAGGTTTTCTTGTAAGTTTGCAAATTTGTAATCTTCTCTTTGAGAAAAGAGTGTTCTCAAGAGTTGGGGTATACTCTTGAGGGAATTGTAAGGTTATCTCTTTGGCCTCAAAAGAAAGAACAAATTAGTGAATTTGTTGGAAAATCCTTAGTGTGGATAGCTAAGGTAGTGGACGTAGACTTTGTTTGAGAAAGTCGAACCACTGTAAATCGCTGTGCAATTACTTTCAATTTTCTGCAAAAGCTTCCACAAAATTTTTATTGCCAATTCACCCCCCTCTTGGCCAATTTCGTCATTCGGTTAACTCAACAATTGGCATCAGAGCCTAACTCATTTGAAGGTTTTATCGCCTCTTGAGTCGATCCGGGAAGAGTTACATCGATTACAAAGTCATCAATGGCCTCCACTTCAAACTTCGACTCCGGTCTCGATTCGATGCCCGTCAACAAGCCTCCTTTCTTCAATGGAGCTAACTATGCCTATTGGAAGAATAGAATGATGTACTTCATTCAAGCAAGTGACATGGGAGCATGGAATGCTGTAGAAGAAGGATACATCAAACCTCTCACTCATCCAAGGTTGTGGAGTGAAGGAGAGACAAGAATGTTCCAGCTCAACTCCAAAGCCATCCATATTATTTTTTGTGCTCTTGGACCAGATGAATACGGAAGAGTTTCATCGTGTACAACCGCCAAAGAAATATGGGACAAACTTCAAGTCACACATGAAGGTACATATGAGGTAAAGAAATCAAAAATTAGTATTCTAACGCATAGCTATGAAAATTTCAGGATGAAACCAAATGAAGACATCAAGCTATGACGGATAGATTTTCAACGATTGTCAATGGTCTCAAATCATATGGAGAGATCATCTCAAATGAAAAGCTTGTGAGGAAGTTAGTCTACTCCCTCCCAAAATCATGGCAATCAAAGAAGACGACAATCATCGAGTCTAAGGACCTATCGTCCTTAACTCTTGAAGAACTTATCGGTTCACTCCTCACTCATGAGATGATGCTTGAAGATGAGGTGGACCTTGATAAAGTTGAAGAGACACCAAAGGAGAAGGAGAAGAAGAAAAACATTGGAGTTGCTCTCAAATCCACAAAAGATGAGAGTGATTCTAATGATGATGATGACGAGGAAATGGCATTGTTTGCCAAACGGTTCAGAAAAATGATGAGACCTTACCAAGGAAGAAAATTCAAACGAAACGAAGGCCTCAAAAATGAACCAAAAGAGAAGGACCCAATCATTTGCTATGAATGCAAAAAGCCGGGGCATGTCAAATATGATTGCCCACAATTGAAGAAAAAGGGTCAATCAAAGAATAAGCACAAGGCTCATGTGGCTACATGGAGCGATGAAGAAGGTTCCGATGAAGAGGAACAAGAAGTAGCAAACTTGTGCTTGATGGCATTCGGGGAAGATTCTAAGGTAACCTCTAACTCATCTGATTTTGATGAGTTATTTGAGGAGTACAATGGGTTGGCTTTGGATTATGAGAAATTGTTTTTAAAATATAAAAATGATGTTTCAAAATTGAAAAATGAAAACAAACTCATATCCAAAACCAACAACGATCTTGAAAGTAAAATCAAAAATTTGCAAATCAAACTAGAAGAGTTTGAAAAGAAAAATTTAGATTTGCAAAATTTACTTTCAAAGATCAATGATGATCATCAAAAGAAAATTGATGATCTTAAAACTTCTTTTGATAAAGTTGGAACAAAACATTTTGAAAAAGGTGAGAATTCAAAATCCAACTTTGTTAGAAAAAGTTTTAGAAACTACAATCATAGAGGTCCCCAAAGAACCTCAAATGGAAAAATCATTAGAAGTGTGTGGGTTCCTAAAGAACTCATTACTACTAAAGATAAAAATATCCTACACAAATGGATACCTAAAGGGACTAGGATTTTGGAAACTAATGAATATGGACCCAAAAGAATTTGGGTACCAAAAATCAAAAATTAATCTATGTTTGTAGGGAAAGGAGCATTGCTACAAGGCACGGGAAACAAATTCAAACTCATGGTACCTTGATAGTGGATGCTCAAGACATATGACCGGAGACAAAAGCCGGTTCATTGAGCTTAACGCCAAAAATGGAGGAGAAGTGACTTTTGGAGACAATTCAAAAGGTCACATTGAAGGTATTGGTACAATAGGTAATACCTCTTCCATACAAATTAAGAATGTTTTATATGTGAATGGATTAAAGCATAATCTATTGAGTATTAGTCAATTATGCGATAAAGGATTCAATGTCTTATTTGAAATTAAAGGTTGTAAAGTCATTGACATTGCATCTAATCGGATTATGCTTGTTGGTCATAGAATAGGAAACATTTACATGGTGCATTTAGATTCTATTGATATGACTAATTTATGCCTAGTTGCTAAGGATGAGCATGATAGTTGGTTATGGCATAGGAGACTAGGTCATGCTAGTATGAGTGTTTTGCAACGGCTAATTCAAGGTGATTTAGTTCGAGGGTTGCCTAAGCTTAAATTTGATAATGATAAATATGTGATGCTTGTGCTAAAGGAAAACAAAAACGAGTTTCTTTTAAATCTATTAATGATGTATCAACTAGTAGAGTATTACAATTGATCCATTTAGATCTTTTTGGGCCAACTAGAACTACTAGCTTGGGAGGAAAACAATATGCATTTGTCTTGGTAGATGACTATTCTAGATACACTTGGGTTCTATTCTTAAGTACTAAAGATGAAGCATTAGAAAATTTCATCACATTTTCAAAAATAATCCAAAATGAAAAAGGATACTCTATCACTAGTGTTAGAAGTGATCATGGAACTGAATTTGAAAATCTTGGATTTATTGAATTTTGTAATTCTAATGGTATTAGCCACAATTTTTCAGCACCTAGAACCCCTCAACAAAATGGAGTTGTTGAGAGGAAAAATCGAACTTTAGAAGAAATGGCTAGAACCATGCTTTGTGAAAATAATTTGCCAAATATTTTTGGGCGGAAGCCACAAATACCGCTTGTTATGTTATAAATCGAGTAATGATTAGGCCAATTTTAAAGAAAACTCCATATGAAATTCTCAAAAATAAAAAGCCTAACATTAGCTATTTTCATCCTTTTGGATGTAAATGTTTTGTTTTAAACAACGGTAAAGAAAATCTTGGTAAATTTGATGCTAAAAGTGATGAAGGAATTTTTCTGGGTTATTCCTTAAACTCTAAAGCTTATCGTGTATTTAATAAAAGAACTTTAGTTGTAGAAGAGTCTATACATGTTGTTTTCGATGATAATCCCCTTCCGAGGAAGGATTCTTCTGTTAATGATGATGTAGGTATTGTACAAGCAAATGACGTTAGATATGACGTTGGAGAATCATCATCAAAGGAAGAAACAAAAGATGAGGAAACTCATGATCCCCTCGAGAATCCAACCATTGAAGAAAGGGAAGTATCTTTTCCAAGAGAGTACAACTATGTCAAAGATGGTGAAATTATAGGTGATCCATCAAAAGGGGTAACTACGCGATCTTCTCTTAGAAATATCTGTAATTATGTTGCATTTATTTCATGCATAGAGCCTAAGAACATCAAAGAAGCATTAAAAGATGAACATTGGATTATGGCTATGCAAGAAGAATTAAATCAATTTGAGAGAAGTAAAGTATGGACATTAGTTGAAAGGCCTAGTGATAAATCTACTGTAGGTACTAGATGGGTTTTTAGAAATAACTTGATGAAAGTGGTAATATAGTGAGGAACAAGGCTAGACTTGTTGCTCAAGGCTATACTCAAGAAGAAGGCATAGACTATGATGAAACATACGCTCCCGTAGCTAGGATGGAAGCAATTAGAATGTTATTAGCATTTGCATGTTTCAATGAATTTAAATTATATCAAATGGATGTTAAAAGTGCATTTTTAAATGGTTTTATAAAAGAAGAAGTGTACGTGGAACAACCTCCAGGTTTTGAAGATTCAAATTTTCCGGATCATGTTTTAAAATTGACAAAAGCTCTTTATGGTTTAAAACAAGCTCCTAGAGCTTGGTATGAAAGATTGTCAAATTTTTTAATTGAAAAAGGTTTTTTAAAAGGAAAGGTTGACACTACATTGTTTTTAAAGAGAAAAGGTAAAGATTTATTAGTAGTTCAAATTTATGTTGATGATATAATATTTGGTTCTACTAATGATGTTCTTTGTCAAGAATTTTCTAAGCTAATGCAAAGTGAGTTTGAGATGAGCATGATGGGGGAGCTCTCATTTTTCTTGGGACTTCAAATCAAGAAAAGAAAAGATGGCATCTTCATTAATCAAGCTAAGTACGTCAAAGATATGCTCAAGAAGTTTGGACTGGAAAATGGGAAACCTCATAACACTCCAATGAGCTTTTCAACAAAGCTTGACTTAGATGAAGGAGGTAAATGTGTAGATGTTAAATTATATAGGTCAATGATTGGCTCTTTGCTTTATCTAACTGCAAGTAGACCGGACATTATGTTTAGTGTTTGCTTATGTGCTAGATTTCAATCATGTCCTAAGGAATCACATTTACTAGCTGTTAAGAGAATCTTTAGATACCTTAAGGACACTCCTAGTTTAGGACTTTGGTATCCTAGAGACTCTAGCTTTAGCTTGCATGCTTTTTCTGATGCGGATTATGGAGGATGCAAATTAGATAGGAAAAGCACCTCCGGTACTTGTCAATTCCTTGGAAATATGTTGATTTCTTGGTTTTCAAAGAAACAAAATTGTGTTGCATTGTCTACCACTGAAGCAGAATACATTTCAGCCGGTAGTTGCTGTGCACAAGTTTTATGGATGAAACAACAACTTTTTGATTATGGAATTGAAATAGGTACCATTCCTATCAAGTGTGACAATACTAGTGCTATTTGTCTCACTAAAAATCCCATCCAACACTCTAGAACTAAGCACATTGAAATAAGACATCACTTCATTAGAGACCATGTCACTAAGGAAGATGTAGTTCTAGAATTTGTTGATACTTTGCACCAATTAGCGGATATCTTTACAAAACCCTTAGACAAGGAAAGATTTTGGACACTTAGGAGAGAATTAGGTTTGACCAACCTATCTTCACTTAGTGTTTAAAATAATTTTAGCACTTTTAATAAAGCTTGAAAAATGCTTATAATAATAATTTGATTGCATTCTTGCTATTAGTTAGGGGGAGTTTGTGATTCTTAATGAAAATTTTATGTTCAAAAATCAATTAAATTAATTTAATTATTTGAACATAATTAATGTTTGATATATGAGTTGCCAATACCACTAGAAAAGATTAATTTAGCATTTTGTGCTTAAAAATTCGGATTTTAGCATTTTGGTGCAGAGGGAATCGATCCCCCCCATGAGGGAACCGATTCCCCTTTGAAGGGGAACCGATACCCCCAGGGGAATCGATACCCCCTGGGGTTCTGCTAAAATCGGGCAGAATCACCCCAAACTCTCAAAAACCCTCTTCCTCTCTCTCTCCGCCGTTCTCACCCTCTAAACCCCTCAAATCTCCATTTTTGCCTCAAATCAACGATATTAATCGGAATTTGCTTCATAAATCATCTTCCAAACCTGTTGGAATCATTAAAATCGTGCAAACAACATCTAAATCCCCTCAATCTTCATATTTCAAGGTAAATTTTTCTAAACTCTTTATTTCATTATTTTTGAACATAGGATTAGTTTCAATTAGTTCTAGGTTGAAATAGTGATCGGGCATTGATTATTTAGTGATTAGAAACTAGATGTTACAACTAATTTCATCAAAAACACAAGAATTTTTCAAATTTTTTTTTTAAAAAAAAATTTCGAAATAAAAAAAAAAATTGTTATTTTTCAAATTATTGTGTTTTGATCAAAATTATATTGTTGTTATGAAAAACTATACATATATTGTTTCTCAAAACCATATTTTTCAAAAGTTTTTCAAAAACTTTGCCCATTAGGATTGATTTAGAGAATCTTGAAATATTGAGGACTCATTTGAGTTTTGGGATAATTGAATTGCATACACTTGTTTTAAAATTGCAGGTTATTATATCTATTCCGATTTCCTTCACCATGTCAAATCCTAAACGTCCTAGGTCTTCATCTAGTCGTTCCAGTCGTCAACCAAATCCTCATTCTATTCCAATTTCTAATCACAATCCCACTGATCCTAACTTGACTATCCAAAATTCGTGTTTCAATCATCCTGGGTCTAGAAATCACCGATATTGGTATTATCAGTATTTCGATTCTTACAAAATCCGGGAAGAACGTATTCCTTCTCGTCAAGCTATGTTAGCTATCAATTTTAAATATCTTCCCATTTTACAAGAATGGAAATTTGATAAACTATTTGATCTTGAACCCATCGTTTACCATCAACTTGTTCGTATATTCTACTCTAATGCCGTATGTGTTAAAAACCAAGCTGAAACCGAAACCATAGGAATTCGTTCCTACCTTCTAGGACAATTCTTATATATTGACCCGGCATATATAGCCAATACTTTTGGATTAGATAATGATGGTATTTCGAATGAAAAACAAATCTTAGGTTCTCGTTATAAAAGAAGAGATAGTGCGAGTGTCTTAGACCTACATGAGCGTTTTCTTCATCTAATGATTTCTTGGTGGTTTCGACCATCCGGAGGTCGTTATTCTACTCTTAGAGCTTTGGATCTTTGGTGGTTACATTGTTTCGAAAACCATATTAAAATTAACCTACCTCAGATTATTTTTGCTGAAATTGTTGAAACCGTAAATCTTGTTCCTAACAAGAAACACTGTTCATCT
Source organism: Hibiscus syriacus (assembly GCF_006381635.1). Lineage (NCBI taxonomy): Eukaryota > Viridiplantae > Streptophyta > Magnoliopsida > Malvales > Malvaceae > Hibiscus > Hibiscus syriacus. The sequence goes on from NW_024062572.1 coordinate 1,468,460, forward strand.
CTAGTTTACGGTTGCTTTTTGAGTAATCTGTTTTCCAAAGCTGGGCTTAGAGTCGGTCTAGATGCCGTTTTTCCTCTTAAGAAACAAATAAATCTTCTTTCCTTAACGAGAGCGGGATGAGTAAAGGACAAAGAAACCGGTGAATGGGTTCGTTCTTCTACTCCGGGAGCTAGCTCTTCACAAGCTCCACCCGAAGCTGACGAAGATCCTGAGTTTGACCAATTAATGAGGGATATTGATGAAGCTGAAGAAGAACCTGAACTACCCGAAGAGCAGCCCGAGGAGCAAGCACAACAAACGCATCAAATGCCTCCATATTTTCAATCCTTTATGGAGACATTCGATTTCCGATACGCTACCATGGACTCGCGTTTTTCCTCTATAGAGTCTCATTTATCCACAATGGGAGCTCAACAATTAGAGATTCTTCGGGAGATGCGTGCAAACAATGAATCAACCAACGCTCGTATAAATGAACTCACACACGAGATGGCCGCTATGCGAGCCCGTTTTCCTCCTACCGATCAGGATGCTTGATTTTATTTTTTTAAAACTTTGAACAAAATGAATATTGTTTCAACATTTTGAATTGTTTGATTTTGTGGATTGTTGGATTTTGGATTTATGAATGGTGTGAACTTATATGTTTGGTGTGTTTAATTCATTTTTGCATCATTTACATTATCATTAGCAATATGACCAATTTTGCCATATCACATTATTTATGAATATTGATTTATGAAACTAATGGCTAACCTCTCTTTTGATTGTGATCTTAGCAGCTTAAGCTTATAATTAATAAATCAATTGGCTAAATAATTTTCAAAACCTTGTTTTACAATGACTTTTTGATTTAACAAAAAAGGGGAGAAGAATAAAGTGCTAAATGTTTTACATAATAAATTGAAGTGGTGTTAAAGTAAGGGGGAGTAATTTCAAAACTTGATTTCAAAAATCTTAAAATTACTAAAATGTTTTGTTATATCAAAAAGGGGGAGATTGTTGAAACATTTTAATATTTCGATATAACAAATTAAGTTAAATGGATTTTAAGATTTTCAAATTAAGTTAAAGTAATTTAAGATTTTCCAAACGATTTTCTAAGTATATTCGATATAACTATTCGAATATCAAAACATTACTCCAAATATTTCAAAAATCATTTTTGATCCTTACTTAAGTGTAAAATTAAGTTTTATTCATAAAACAATTTCAAAATAATCTTACAAAGTATTTCGAACCAATTCAAAGCCAAAAATTCCAGATTGCTCAGAGGGAACCGATTCCCTCCCATAGGAGGAACCGATTCCCCCCTGAATGGTTTGGCTCCGAGATTTCCAGAATGCTCGGAGGGAACCGATTCCCCCCAAGGGGGTACCGATTCCCCCTGTTCAACGGTCGAAATATTTGAATTTTACACTTAGGGAACCGATTCCCTATGAGAGGGAACCGATTCCCCCCACTGTCCAAGCTGTTTTATTAAATGTTTTCACACTAAAACGGCTATAATATCTTCTCTAATTATCCCCAACGTTCAGAAGTGATCCAAGGTGTATTTAAGAAAGCTTAGAAGCCATTGATCAATAACAAGAAACATCAAGCAACTAGAATCAAGAGAGAATCAAAGAGAAAGCATCAAACCTCAAGTTTGAGCATTTCAAGCCCATTTTCATTCAATATTCATTTTGCTTTCAAGAACACTTTTTGTGCTCAGTTGTATTCATCTTTGAGTGTTCTTTTCTTTGTTCTAGAATTGTGCAAACATCTTACCTTGTGAGGTTTTCTTGTAAGTTTGCAAATTTGTAATCTTCTCTTTGAGAAAAGAGTGTTCTCAAGAGTTGGGGTATACTCTTGAGGGAATTGTAAGGTTATCTCTTTGGCCTCAAAAGAAAGAACAAATTAGTGAATTTGTTGGAAAATCCTTAGTGTGGATAGCTAAGGTAGTGGACGTAGACTTTGTTTGAGAAAGTCGAACCACTGTAAATCGCTGTGCAATTACTTTCAATTTTCTGCAAAAGCTTCCACAAAAATTTTTATTGCCAATTCACCCCCCTCTTGGCCAATTTCGTCATTCGATTAACTCAACACAAGGGAACAACTAGAATGCTTGGAAGGTCAAATATAAATCTTCTTCAATTATGTAAAGGTCAGAGATATACAATTGAACACTTTCTTCAAGGAAATGTTACCAGTTACCATTGAAGACCTACCGCCTTTTTCTTGAGGAAATATTGCGCAAATCAACAATCATAGACTGCAACACATTTTTCACCTCGGTACCAAAAGTTCAGCCCGATTCCCCAATTGATGTCACCCCCTCACCACACATGCCTCCCCAATCCATGAAGAAGGCCAAGGCCAGACGGATGAGTACATAAGCTCATCCTCTTCCTCATCAGAGCACACTCAGGAAATTTCGTCAGAATTATACGAAGCATAAGACTTTTCCCCGACAACAAATTTTACTGAACCCGTTGATCACCAACCGTCCACTAAACAAGCTCCAGCACAACCCCCAAATTTGAATAATGAACAGGTTGTTGCAACCAAAATGATCTAACCTTTACACGCCAATGCTGAGACCTCCCCAACCGAGAATATACCCCTACCAGACAGTCCTTCCAGGACCCTATTTCATGTCAAGCGCTTAGTAGGATGTATTGTAATGCCATCTCCATCATCGCTCCCATCAGAAGACACAAGATCCGCCAACTTTTCTCCTCTCAAAAGACGACAACCCGCACGTCTAGAAGAACTACCCCACCACAGTAAGGTACCATTTTACATTGGCATTTGCATCACATATTACAATAATTACTTTACCTTTTCATGCCTTGAGGATAATGAATCCCTCAAGTTTGAGGGAGGTGTTGTGCTTCACACATAGCTGCTTGCATTGATAATGAAGTGGTAGATATAAATTTTGTCATGGTATGAGTTGTGTTACGATAGTTGTTTGGAATAAATTGAGGATGCCTGATGATGAAAGCTAATTTTTATTGCCTAGGCTAGAATTATTTTACATGACTACAGAAGGATAGAACTGACTTAGAACTTGAATCTTTGTGATCCTATTAACACGATTGCATGTTTTCTAAACGTAAGGTACTTAGAAAATTTTTATGAAAGAATTTTTTGTGCGTTGTGACATTAAATGATTGAAAAGATTAAGTTAAAATCCTTAGTGTGTTGAATTGTGTTGAGTTACAAATAAATACTTTGGCATAACTGTAGAGGGACACTCCTCTGTGAGATGGCATGACCAGGTAGCTCCCCTTAAATAAATGGTGTCCTCGACACATGAGTGAATGAAAGAAATCATGGGATGTCTCTACCTAACTAGCTCAGGGTGGAAGATATGCTCCCTTCCACCTATAGTGTGAGACAATAGGTGTGATTAGCTGAATCCCCTGAAGCACAGAAAAAAAAGAAAAAAAATATTTTATGTTACATGTTGAATAAATATGAGTATAACTATGCTTAATGAATAGTTTGATGCCTTGCAAACTAGAAGAACTTACTTAGAAGTCTTATACTTTCATTAAGCATAGACTAGATACAATCACCTACACACAATGTAAAAGAATCATTACATAGGGAAGAATACTTGACTTCTTACTCAGTCTAACATGTTGAGGCCAAAATTATTACCGAGGGATGAAATTATAAATTACCTTATAATCCTAATTTCTACTTTGTCGTGATACTTAGTTTTTCTACTAATTATTATCCATTGCTTGAGGAAAAGTAATAGCTTAAGTTTGAGGGTGTGATAACTCCGTAAAAGATTGTGTTTTGTTTCTTTTTACTTAAGTTATTGAATGTCTAAAAGTCATTACATTAGCATTTTAGCTACAATTAATTGCATTTAGGACGTATGTGTATGTGGTGGATAAGTTTTGCCAAGGCAAAGTTTATTTGAGTAATTTGATGATGCTGAGGGGAAAGGTTTTTTGTTGGCCCTAAAAATTTCCACTATAAATACCCGATTATATCTCTTCATAAAGGAAGGAGGGAAGAGGAGAATATACCCTAAGAAGAGGCCTGGAGTAAGCGACTACAGTAACTCACTTTTTCTACCGTTCTTACTCGACTGTCCTTGGTGCCCTCCATAGTCGAACTTCATTGGAGCGACGACTAGGCCCTCGAGAGAGGCTGGTCACCGGAACAATCATGGTGGTGGTCTAAATATCATGACAAAGCTCTGTTTTGGGATTTTTTATTCCTTTTGTTCTTTATTTTCGTATCAATTAAGGGCTTGTACTTAAAAATGAAATTTTGGGATGATATTTACCGCACCATAAACTGTTTTATTTGGAGTTGGATGATGCTTAGATGATATTTTATTTGAATGCTAATGAATGATGAAGTTTATTTATGCTAAGTGTTATTTTATTCATTGTTTTAAACTTTCACGTTGATGCTTTAAGAGCTTTTAAAAGATTGCCTGGTGCCACGGTAAAATATTCCTAGTCTCTGTAAGTTCTTTCAAGAGATTGTCATTTTTCTAGGAGTTGATACCTAAATTTGAGAGAGTTAGATTTAATCCATGGGAACAAAGGAAATAATATGAGATGGTAAGGTTCTAATCCACTTTAGTGATAAGGATAGGGTTTCATTCGACTAAAAGGGTGAATGATTGAGTAGGATAGGCCACAAGTTACAGTTTACACTGAGCATAATTACTACAGTAACAGTTTGACAAGCCAAGGGTTGTAGTTCACACTGAGTAGTATTACCGTAGCAAAAGTTCTAGGAACACTCTGGTATATCTTGTTGGGCAGCACATGCATAACATACTAAATTATCCTAGGCATATAATAATTTTTTCTATAGCAAAATTCAACCCAAGTGCTCCATTAGATGTATGATTGTGTGAGGTTTTTCAGATTATATTAAACTCAACATTTTTATTTGCTTTCAAAACCTTTATTTATTACATTTTCATATCTTTTTTGGGTCAACCAAACTTTTCTTCTCACTTCACTTTATAACCTTTCTCGCCTCGACAATACTTTTCCATCTATTCATTGCTTGTTTTTCTTTTTAGACAAGAATCTTAGGGCTAATTAGTATCACTTAGTTCTAGCTATAGTAATCATAAAAAATTCTCATCAATCCCTGTGGAGACAATAACTCACTTACTAGTATAGTACTTGCATCGATTGAGTATACTTTCATAGATTTGCATGCCACAATATACATATCTAAACGCGATCAAATCCCATGACAGTTGTGCCCTACAAGTGATAAGAATATTTTCCTATAGTACACAGAATTAAAAGGCACAAAAACCTAGAAGCCCCCACTATATAAAGCTAAGGATACCCCACATTTAAATTAGGTCAAAATTTATGAGCTGAGAGAGAGAGAAAAGACGATTAGTCTAGCTTTTTCTCTTTTCCTTCTTCGTGGGTGTTCTCTATTGTTGAAGTCTCCAGGAAAACAGCAAGTTGGACCTTGGGAGAGGTAGCTTGACTTCAGGTGGTTCATGACAGCTCAAGAATTTTCTTTTTCTTTAGTTTACTTTTGCGTTTTTAACATTTCTGTTGGGTTGTTTATTCGAATGGTTTTCTATGGATGTTTTATGAACTAACGTAGCATGGTTTGAGTTTATTGTGGATGATTATATTTTGTTTAATGAATATTGAAGAATTTTCATATTTATACTTACTTTGTTCAATGTTTTAAATGCATGGATTTGTAAGAGCTTTTGATAGATAGCCTTAATATTGTTTGATGCTTAATATTCGAGAGAGTTAAGCTTAGATCCACGTGGAAAATGGGTTTGTGCTGAGAGGTAAACCCTATCTTACCTTAGAGATAAGGATAGAGTTTTAATAACTAAAATGAGTTAAACTTCATAGATAGTAAACTACTAGGGTTCACGCTGAGAGGTATTACTGTAGCACTGTCATATTCTTGCTAGAGATAGTGTATAACACCTTCGAATACTTTATTGAGCATGTGTATTTAGGGAAGTTGTTAGACATCCATGAAGACAAAATATATGATTTTATAGTAGACCCAACCATTTGCCTTACTTGTGGGTTTTCATACGTGTGAGATTCACTCAGTAGTCTTATCTCGTAAACTAGTTCTCAATATTCTTTTGTCATCACATTTATTTACTTTGTTCATATCACACTCACATACAATACTTTATTTATATCACTTTATTACTTGTTCGCCATGTATACTTGAACCATTTGTGTATCAATTTATTCTACATCACAACACACATCAAGTTTTTGGCACAGTTGTCGGGGATTGGCAATTGGTTATTTTAAGTTTAGTTTCTGTACATTTTATTTTCATATTATTGTAGATACATACTAGTTTTTGTTTGTCTTTTTTTTCATTTCTTTTCAGGTGTTGTGTTATTGCATGACCTGAATAACACTCAAGAAATAATTATTATCGTATGAACTTGAAATTGAACATTTTTTTCTGTCGAAGAAGACATGTCCAAAGAGCTATGTATGAACCAGGTCAAATTCAAGTTCAGGATTGTCTAGAACCAAATGATTCAATAATTTAGAGTACTGGGATGGTAATTTGACCACGACCTATTATAGATCTCTTAGCTCCCATGTTGGATGATCTAAACCTTGGGATTATTGCTCCAGAAATTTAGGTAGCCCACTTCGAGCTTAAACATGCCATGTTCAATATGTTGAATTTGATTGGACAATTTGGTGGTGCGTTTCATGAAGATGTAGGGCAACACATTCGTATTTTCTTGGAAGTATGTGACTCCTTTAGACAGTAAGGTATGCATGAGGATGTGTTGATGCTAAAGTTATTTCCTTATTCTTTGCATGATCGAGCAAGAGCTTGGTTCAGTTGAGTACCTCCTGGCTCAATGAATTCATGGACCTATTTATGGAAAATCTTCTTATTACACTACAATCCACCCAACTTCGAAATAATATTGCTTCATTTAGTCAATCTGGTGAAGAGTCGATCTATGAGTGTTGGGATAGATACAAGGGACTGTTAGAGTATGCCCAAAGACCAATCATATGATAATTGTAATGATACATTTTATTTACCGATTTTATTGAATAAAGGCATTGCTACTATTACTTTCAGTTATATATTTGTTTTGAACATAGACTGAAAGATAATAAAGTTCATATAATAACACATTATTATTAAAAGATCCCTAGTCAAGTATTATTATGAGCATGGAAAAAAATAATATGCTTAAGACTAACATGTTATTGATTGATGACAACTAGTTGTCAAATTGATACATGGTTATATTGTTAGAGAACAACGTATTGGATTGACCCACCATGAGCATATGTCGTGGATTATTATGTGACGGTCATAACAGTGCTCATGGTGACTATATGTACGATCCTCAGACTTGAGATCAATGTTATCCCAACATATATTGTTGTATGTTTTGGCACAGTTAAACATGATCCGTAATTGGTTGCACTATAAATTGTTGTTGAATATATCTTGATATATGTAGTGGGGTGTGTATGATTAAAATAGGATTTGTCCTTTCTACATAATAAGAAATATAACAATCCACTTGATTGAGTGAGACTAGAAATGTATGGCAATGCTCGAATAAGTTTATGAGATATCAAAAATTATTCGTTAATTATAATTTACTCTAGATATCAAGAAACAATAGATAGGCGATACAAGTGTGACTATTCAAAGACTTGTGCCTATTCTATATATAAACAACAAAAGGATGTAATACATAAAAGAGTTACTAACGAAGATAATATGTCGAATCATAATTTCTTGTAACTTAGGTCTCAATGATATATTTCTAGATGTCATTCATTGCATGTAATATTAAAATTCTTCTAATAATTACTACTATTGTTATAATAATCTACAGTCACACCCTAAGATTGAAATGAGCAAAGATGTACAATTTGTTGTACATTACTAAAATATAAATAGAGTTAATATATGTACATTTGATATACATATGATTTTAATTATCCCGAATATAGTAAGTAAACATTAAAAACATATAATTATGATTACAACTATTTTAATGGATATTTAATTCAGAATAATTAAATAAGAGTTTAAATAAACGTTAAAAAGTGTTATTCGGATTATAAGTCTTTAATGGATATTTAATTTGAATTAATTAAATCAAATTTTAATTAATTCAAAATTAAAAAAAATCCCTAATATGTTAGGGTAACTTGGATATTTAAAGTTGTGGAAGGTCTAACAGCTCTTTTTTTATCTTCAGCTGTTTTTCTCAAAACTATTTTTGGGAAAAGTAAATTTTACTCTCGATCAGGTAAACTAAGTACATGATGAGACGTGTTTTCATGGAGGCTTACGATTCGAACCGTTCGTGATCACCCTTAGTCATTTTTGTCTTTGTTGTTTTTCAATGAACCCACTATAAGTATTCGCATCTTTTCCTCCCAATTTTAGTTTTTCATACTTGGATCATTGGTGAGACCCTCAAGTTTTGTTTTCGTTGTATAATAGGGTGTGCAGACGATCCCAACAATGGTATCAAAGCCACTTGTACATCTGGATTCAGGTTAAAATTATTGGTTGATGCAATATGTATGAGATACATGTTTTGGTTTTACTATTTTTGATGACTATGTGATATTTGAATGAAATTAGTGGTCGATTAAAGTTACGATTAATACATTAATTTGTTAATCTATTTTTACAATTTGTATGTTGTTGTAATGATTTTACGAAATCCATATGTCAATCTTTGACATGATGATTGATGGGTATACGATAGTATATTGCGTTTGGCAATGGAACAATGGTTGTTCTGATGCAGAAAACCCTTCGGGATTGAAAATCCCAAAAACACGATTATGTTGATAAGTGTTATCAAATCATGAGATTTTCTATAAAACGAAAGTATTGTTTTTCTAGACCCAAAGCCCTTGACCTTTCATGAACAGTATAGATTGTAGGCCCATATTAGTATTTTTTTAACAAATGTATATTTTGTACGGTGCTTGACATGCATGGTTATAGCCCTTTTTCAACTTTCAATGGTTGAATTTTATAATAAGGCTTGTGTGCCATGTCTTTTTATATTTCAGTTGTATTTCTCTTCTCATCTTATTCCCTCGTATGTAAAATGATTTTGTTTTAAATTGTAATCCTATGAAGATTCAAAAGGAGCAGAAGAACGAACTGAACTAAAGGCGAGAAGATACCTAGAGAGAAGTCTTAGGTTTTAGGGATTTTGGGTTCTCCCATTGGCTTCGAATGGGCCACCTTAGTTATTGTTGTTTGGCTATAACCATTGTATCTTATTTATTGCTTATATATGTTATGTTTGTATTACAACAAATTCTAAAATAAGAATGAATATTGATGAGATCAATAAGGGCTTAATATTAAAACGAACAATGATGAGATAATTACACAAATCCCTCTTTATAATCTAAGTTAACTTAACTATCCAATATTTAACCTCATTAAGGCTTAGATCGATATTGTGTGGGCTTTGCCAAAGCATTGCCACATAAATCTATCTTGGTTAAACACCAAGAATAAGCAAGTGATATTCACCGATTGATATATTGGTAATAACTTAGTTAGGTTATTCTAATAGGATTAGAAACCTAGTGGTTAAGTATTTGGATAAGACATGAGATGAATTTAAACAAGAGTTGTTCACCAAAAGGAGTTACATGAGATGTAACTAGTGAAGTGTTACTTACCTAAATAATCACTATCCTAAAAGAAAAGCCAAAGCTGATTTAGAAAATTGATGAATTATGGATCCTCACCCACTAGAAAAACATTTCCTTGAATTTTTCCGAAATTAAAACGAGAGGGTTTTTAATTTTGAATAAAATAGTGGGAGTAATTTGTAAATAAAGACCTATTTATAAATTTTAATTCGGTAAATTTACTTACTTTAATATTTGCATTGTTGTAGATTTAATGGAAAACAATACTTTATCATTGCGATCACTCCTTAAGAAGGAGAAGCTTAATGGTATAAACTTCCTTAACCGATTTCGTAATTTGAGAATTTTCTCAAATAAGAAAGGAATGAATATGTCATTGAAGAACCTGTTCCTAATGAACCGGCTACTAATGCTTCTAGAACTGACAAAGACAAATTTAAGAAACATATAGATAATATATTAGACGTTGGATGTCTAATGCTTGCCATCATGACTTCTGAGCTTCAGAAGCAATATGAGGACATGGTTGCATATGAGATAATTCAAAATCTCAAGGAAATATATGAAGGGCAAGCACGTTAAAAGTGGTATGAGACCTCTAAAGCTTTATTTCAATGCAAAATGGCAAAGGGATCTCCTATAGGAGCTCATGACATCAAGATGATGGGCTACATCCAAACGTTTAAAAAGTTGGGATTTCTTCTCAAAGATGAATTGGCTATCGATGTTATCCTACAATCATTGCCAGATAGCTTTAGGCAATATGTCCTTAATTTCAACATGAATGAAATTAACAAGACTTTACCACAGTTACTTGGTATGTTATGAACTGTTGAAAGTAACATGAAAAAGGTTGGACCTAAGCCCATTCTGATTGTCCACAACGACAAAGGAAATGGAAAGAAAAAGGTAGCGGCAAAGTCTAAGGGCAATTGTAAGGCTAACTGTAACACCTATACACGTACATACATTTTTGTATATGTATACAAATGTCACATTACTTTAAAAACGGTTTACTAATTTTTTAGTCTTAAAACTTTTGTTGCAACTTAATTTCCATATAAATAAACATAATAATTAAGTATTCATTAAAAAACATCATAAAATGTTATATTAAGTTTAATTACATGCCAATAAGTTTACAAAAGGATCAATACCATCCTATTGTTACTGGTGATTCAACCTTGGTGAATGATATCTGCTGCTACGGCTTTACCCCCTTACTTGGTTAATTCTGCTGCTACCTATGCGTGGAAATACACACGTTAAGTATGTATTAGTGAGTCATAATTCAATAAATAAACTTTGTATATCCATACATATTATATTTCCCATTTTTCATAATCATTTTTCATGATTCTTTTGTTTTCGTTTGTAACCTTCATTTATGTTTATAATACACCATTATGTATAATAAGTTATAACATTTTTTCTGTTGATAGTGCACCCATATGCATTTCAACTATAGTATACTTTTCTATTGATAATGTACCCATATACATTTCAACCAAGTATACTTTTCTGTTGATAATGTACCCATATACATTTCAACTTTAGCATGCTCTTCTATTGATAATACACCCATATGCATTTCAACTCAAACATACTTTTCGATTGATAATGCACCCTATGCATTTCAACTCAAGCATACTTTCTGTGGATAATGCACCCATATGCATTCCCACGAAATTATGCTTTTTCGTTGATAATGTACCCATATACATTTCAACTAGGGCATCCTTTCATGCAAACAATGCATCCATATGCATTAGTATTTTCATTTCTTTTAGAACATCTCATACACAATATCATTTCAATATATTAAATAAACATAGTAATTACAATAAAGCATATATTAACAATAAAACAAATCATATTAAATAATTGATAATCATTTTCATCTAGATTGAATATCATAAAATATACTCACCTGGCTAACCTTGCTTAGATATCCAAAATGAGAAGATAATTATTTCGAAACTTGGACCTTATCTTTTGACTTACTCGACTCAGGAGCTTGTTTGTGATCTATTTCACATTCATTAAAGGCATGCATAACATCAATTGTTAGTATGTTTCTAACAATCATAACTTAACATTAATCAAAATATTATTATTAACTTCCTACAACATTATCAACCCTAACTTAACATTTTCAACCCTTCGATATCGATACCCCTTCTTATGGTGTCGATACTACCCTATTAGGGTATCGATACCCCTTCATGTATCGATACCAAAATTAGCTTTGATGTAGCCTAGTATCGATACCCTCACCATTGTATCGATACCATTATGCTATGGTACTTATACCCCCCTTACGTATCGATACCAAAATTAAATTCGATGTTTACTGGTATCGATACCCTTACCATGGTATCGATACCACATCGCTTGGGAATCGATACTGGTTGATACATCTTATAATTTAGCCTAATTTTTGCCTATGGTATCGGTACTGTTCCATAGGGTACCGATACCCCTACCCAGATTTTCAGTTTTCCACCCAAATTTACCCAACTTTGGGCCAATTTTCATCTCCTTTGCCACTAACAATACTATATAACACTTCTCTCTACTTAACCTTACTAACTTTCCTTCATTTAACCACTTAAAAAATCTAATATTCCTCTACAGCATTTGATTTTAAGAATCACACCATAATTTCTAACTTGTTATTTAACTGAACAAATGCTTCTAATCTTTCATTTATCTTCTTCACAAGTCAATTTTACCAAACAACATTACTAAACCTTCATATATTAACATATCTTTATAAAACTCATTTTCTTTAATATTTGATATCTCTTTCTTAACTTAGTTTTAATCCCCTCTAAACATTTATTAAGTTTCCATCATAGGCAAGGATTTGATAATTAACAAAAATTGAAGGAATAAATCATTAATTTGGAACTTACCTTTGCTAGGGTTGAAGGCTTTTTCATGTAAAAGAGGAAGAAGAAGAGATTGTTTGACTTTCTTTTTCATCATCTCTTTATTTCTCTAATATATATCTACTATAATAAATGAATTTTAAATTCATTTATCTCTAAATACCCAAAAATGACCTTTTTAATCTTTCCTCACTACAATTTAGTCTAAACTACTATTCCCACTCATTCTCATATTTATTAATTAATCAATTTAGTCCTCCATATTTTTAATTCCTTTTAATTTAATCACTGTCCTATTATTTAGGGTACTACAAATCTTCCCCCTTAATAAAGTTTATCCTCGAATTTTAAAGAAATACCTGAAGCAAAGAGATATGGAAACTGTATTTTCATATCCTGATCTCTTCCCAGGTAGCCTATTTCACCTTATGATTCCGCCAAAGCACTCTGACTAACGGAATCCTTTTACTATGCAATTCCTTGGTTTCCTTAGCTAAAATTCGTATCGGTTCTTCCTCATAAGTCAAATCTGGCCGAATTTCTATCTCTTCTAGAGTGATAACATGTGAGGGATCTGATCTGTATCTCCTAAGCATTGATACATGGAAAACTTTGGATTTTGTCCATATCCAGAGGCAAAGCTAACTGATAAGCCACGGTTCCAACCCTTTTCAATATCTCATACAGTCCAATAAATCTCAGACTCAGCTTTCCTTTACTCCAAAAACGTAATACCTTCTTCCAAGGCGATACTTTCAAAAATACTTTGTCTCCCACTTGATACTCTATTTCTTTCCGTTTCAAATCATTGTATTCTTTCCGAGGCTATTTTTAGATTGCTTTGTACAATTTTCACTTTATCTTCCATATCTTTCATCAAATCCGTCTGACTAAATCTCGATATTTCAGTTCAAATCAATTTAATAGTGTTCAGCATTTTCTTCCATATAGAGCTTCATACGGGGCCATCTAAATACTATATTGGTAACTATATTATACGCAAATTCTACTACAGGAAAATACTTTTCCCACGAACCATAAATTCAATTACACATGCCCTAAGCATATCCTCCAGTATCTGAATAACTCTTTCTGACTGCCCATCTATCTGAGGATGAAAAGCGGTACTAAAATTCAATCGAGTACCCAATGCCTCATGCAAAGACTTCCAAAATCTTAAAGTAAACCTGGGATCTCGATTAGACACTATAGATATCGGCACTCCGTGCAGTCTGACTATCTCTTTTATATACAACTCCGTAAACTTATTCATCGAATAGTCTACTCGCACTGGAATAAAATGAGATGTCTTGGTTAATGTGTCCACTATAACCCATATCGAATCCTTTTTACATGGTGATAACAGTAATCCAGAAACAAAATCCATTGTTACTCTTTCCCACTTCCACTCAGGAATAGATATAGGCTGAGTAATCCTGATGACACCTAATGTTCAGCTTTCACTTGCTGACATGATAAACATTTAGCTACAAATTCTATTACTGCTCTTTTTATTCCAAGCCATCAATAACGACTCTTCAAGTCTTGATACATCTTATTCCCACCTGGATCTATAATTAAAGGACTATAATAGGCTTCGTAAAGAATATCTCTCCTCAAATCAACATCATCGAGAATATAAAGCCTTCCCCAGTAATATAGACATCCATCATCTTTTCTTTCGAAATCTTTGTTCTATTCTTTTTCAATCAATGTCATTTTCATCAAACACTTTTTATCTCTCCCTTGCAGTTCTTTTACTCGGTCCAACAACATCGGTTTAACTTTAATTTGGCATTCACAACACGATCTCCATCCACAAACATACGTGTGTCTAAAGCCCTTAAACCTATAAAAGTTTTTCGACTGAGTACATCCGCTACCACATTAGTTTTTCCCAGATGATAGCCGATAATCAAATCATAATCTTTCAAAATCTCTATCCATCTTCTTTGCCTTAAATTCATATCTTTTTGAGTCAACAAATATTTTAAACTTTTATGATCAGTATACACATAGAAACGCTCACCGTACAAATAATGGCACCAGATTTTTAAAGCAAAAACCATTGCAGCCAATTCTAAGTCATGTGTCGGGTAATTTCGCTCGTGATTCTTCAATTTTCGGGAGGCATAAGCCACAACCTTTCCTTCTTGCATCAGCACACAACCCAAACCATTATGGGATGCATCACTATACACGACATATTCTTTACCCGACTAAGGTTGCACAAGCACTGGAGCCTTCGTTAAAATTCTCTTTAACATCTCAAAACTTTCTTGGCACTTTCCTATCCATACAAACGACACATCTTTTCGCAAAAGCTTAGTTAGAGGCAGGATAACATGGAAAAATTCTTCACAAATCATCTATAATAACCTGCCAGCCCCAAGAAACTCCGAACTTCCGCAATTCTTTAGAGATTGCCAATCTACTATAGCTTGAATCTTCTTGGGTACACTCTAATGCCTTTTGCCGACACTATATGACCAATAAAGGAAATCTCAGACAACCAAAATTTGCATTTGGATATTTAGCATATAACTTCTTGTCACGAAGTATTTGAAGGACCACTCGAAGCTGAGTATCATATTCCTCATTTGACTTGGAATAGACTAGGATATCTATAAACACTACTACGAACTGATCCAAGTATGGTTGAAAAACTTGATTCATCAAATCTATGAATGTCGCTGGTGCATTAGTCAATCCAAATAGCATCACTACAAATTCATAATGGCCATACCGGGTACGAAAAGTTGTCTTTGAAATATCATCTTTATTTATCTTTAACTGATGATACCCCAACCTCAAGTCTATCTTAGAAAACATCGATGCTCCTTTCAATTGATCAAATAATCATTAATCCTTAGAAGAGGATATTTGTTCTTTATGGTGACCTTATTCAACTTACGGTAATCGATACATAATTGCATAGTCCCGTCTTTCTTTTTCACAAATAAAAGGTGATCCCCAAGGGAAACACTTGGTCTTATAAACCCCTTATCGAGTAATCCTTACAATTGGGCTTTCAATTCTCACAGTTCAGTAGATTCATATATGGAGCCATGGACACCGGTTCAGTACCCGGATGAATCTCAATCCTGAATTCTATGTCCCGATATGGAGGGAGTCCCGGTAATTCCTCAAGAAATACATATAAAAATTCTCGAACGGTGGAAATATCATTTACTTTTACTTTTAGAACTCGAGTATCTATCACATTGGTAAGAAAAGCTATACATCCTTTCGATATCATCTTCTTCACGATCATAACTAATATCACATTCGAGAAAACCATAATGGGGTACTCGATTCATGATTGGTAATCCTTGAGTCTCTTATCTCGGTATTGATTCTGTCTGTCCCCTGGACCTACCCCTTTTCTCTATTTCTATTTGAGGCTACCACAAATCTTTCAGGCTGTGTCGAATTATCACCAGATTTCTTAGGGCAGTTTCGAGCAAAGTGACCCATATCACCACATAAAAAACAAGCTCCACTGACAAATCTACAAACTCCTCGATGTAATTTGCCATAAGTTTGACATGGATTTCTTTCCTCAGAAGCTCAACCCAAGCTAGCAGCAAAAGAATGAAATTGTCTACACTTTTGTGATGTTGCTGTAAAGCTATCTCTCTCAGAGACTTTAGAACTCGAGCATTTTCCTCTTTTAGCATAATGGGGAATGAAAGACATTCCCCTCTTTCCTCGCTTGAACACTCTACTCTGCTGCTAATGTTTCCTCTTTAGCTATTTCAATAGCTTTGGCTCTCTTTATAACTTCTTGCAAGCTTGACAAGTTCAAGGCCATCATCATCTCTTTTAGCTTTGGCCCTAAACCCTCTATGAACCAATCACATATGGCTTTATCATTTGGCACAATCTCAGTGGAAAAATAGCTCAACTTATTGTATTCAGCCTTAAATTCATGGAAAGCTCAGACACCTTGCTTTAAATTAAGGAACTTCGTCAACATTGCTCGTTTGAACTCCTCACCCACATACTTGTTTCTGAATTCTTCCTCAAAAAAATTGACATGTAACTTACTATGATGGTGCATATATCGTAGAATTGGACCACCATATTCGAGTTGGTCCTCTCAACAAAGACACAACTCCTCCCAACTTCTCCTGATCCTAACATTACAGACTTTCAAGTATTATCATCACATTATTTAACCACATATCAACCTACATCGGACCCTCACCCTCATCCTCTAAACTCTATAGCTCCTAAATTCTTCAACTCCTTTAGAATCAACATTCGAGGTACTGGAAGAGTAGGGGGAGGTTGAAATTGAGTCATCATAGCATCAAGGGCTTGTATGAAAGTTCCAAAATCAGGTGCTGGAATCCCTTGAGGTGCAGGTGCACTTGCATTTTAAGAAGGATGAGGATATGCACTATTATCTTCATAACTTTCACTCCCAGTTCCCTCTTGCATTTCTTGTTCTCCCGCTCTTCGCAAATTTGATGATTCTGACATCTAATAAAACATTCATAATAATAACAATAACGTTAGTAAGGAGTGTTATCAATCAATCACCTTCTAATGACACTATCTCAGCAACATTTATAACTTTATGGCATGCAATCCTTTTTCTGTTAATTTAGAACTAGATTTGGCAAAGAATCGTCTAAACATCAAGCTCTGATACCAATAAATGTAACATCCATATACGTATATACGTTTCTGTCTATGTATACAAATGTCACATTACTTTAAAAATAGTTTACTAATTTTGTATAGTCTTAAAAAAATTTATAACTTAATTTCCAAATAATAAACATAATAATTAAGTATTCATTAAAAACATCACAAAATGTTATATTAAGTTTAATTACATGCCAATAAGTTTACAAAAGGATCATTATCGTCCTATTGTTACTGGTGAGTCAAACTTGGTGAATGATATCTGCTGCTACGGCTTCACCCCCTTGGTTAATTCAACTGCTACCTAAGCATGGAAATACACACATTAAGTATGTCTTAGTGAGTCATAACGCAATAAATAACCTTTGCATATCCATACATATTATATTTCCCATTTTTTATAATCATTTGTCATGATTCGTTTCTTTTCGTTTGTAACCTTCATTTATGTTTATAATACACCATTATGTACTTTAAGCTATAACATCTTTTCTATTGATAATGCACCCATATTCATTTCAACTATGTATATTTTTCTGTTGATAATGTACCCATATATATGTCTACCATAATATACATTTATGTTGATAATGTACCAATATACATTTCTACCATATTATACTTTTCTGTTGATAATGTACCCATATACATTTCAACTTTAGCATGGTCTGTTGATAATGCACCCATATGTATTTCAACTCTAGCATACTTTTCTGTTGATAATGCACCCATATGAATTTCGACTCAAGCATACTTTTCTGTGGATAATGCACCCATATGCATTCCCACCAAATTATGCTTTTCTGTTGATAATGTACCATATACATTTCAACTAGGGCATCATTTCATGCCAACAATGCACCCATATGCATTAATATTTTCATTTCTTTTAGAACTACTCATACACAATATCATTTCAATGTATTCAATAAATATAATTACAATAAAGCATACAAAAATAAAAAAAATCATATTAATTAATTGATACATTTTCATCTAGATTGCATATCATAAAATGTACTCACCTGGCTCACCTTGCTTAGATATCCAAATGAGAAGATAATTATTCCGGAACTTGGCCTTGCCTTTTGACTTACTCGACTCAGGAGCTTGTTTGCAATCTATTCCACATTCATTAAATACATGCATAATATCAATTTTTAGTATGTTTCCAAACAATTATAACTTAACAGTAATCAAAATATTTATTATTAACTTCCTACAACATTCAGCCCCAACTTAACATTTCGGCCCTTCATATCGATACCCCTGCTTATGGTATCAATACTACCCTATTAGGGTATCGATACCCCCTTCATGTATCGATACCAAAATTAACTTCGATGTAGCCTGGTATCGATACCCTCACCATGGTATCGATACCACTATGTTACGGTACCGATACCACTATGTTACGGTACCGATACCACCCTTAGGTATCGATACCAAAATTAGATTCGATGTTTACTGGTATCGATACCCTTACCATGGTATCGATACTGGTTGAATCAGTATCGATACATCTTATATTTAACCTAATTTTTCCTATTGTATCGATACTGTTCCATAGGGTATCGATACCCCTACCCAGATTTTCCAGTTTTCCAGCTGAAATTTACCCAACTTTGGGCCAATTTCATCTCTTTTACCCCTAACAATACTAATAACACTTCTCTACTTAACCTACTAACTTTCCTTCATTTAACCACTTAAAACTTCTAATATTCCTCAAGAGCATTTGATTTTAAGAATCACACCATAATTTCTAACTTGTTATTTCACTGAACAAATGCTTCTAATCTTTCATTTACCTTTTTCACAAGTCAATTTTACCAAACAATAGTACTAACCTTATTATATTAACATATCATTATAAAACCCATTTCTTTAATCTTTAATATCTCATTCTTAACTTAGTTTTAATCCCCTCTAAACCTTTATTAAGTTTCCATCATAGGCAAGGATTTGATAACTAACAAAAATTGAAGGAATAAATCATTAATTTGGAAGTTACCTTTAGCTAAGGTTGAAGGTTTTTTCACGTGAATATGAGAGTGTTTGACTTTTTTCATTCTCTCTTTATTTCTCTAATATATCTACTATAATAAATGAATTTAAATTCATTTATCTCCAAATACCCAAAAATGTCTTTTTTAATCTTTCCTCGCTACAATTTAGTATAAACTATATTCCCACTCATTCTCATCTTTATCAATTAATCAATTTAGTCCTCCATATTTTTAATTCCTTTCAATTGAATCACTGTCCTATTATTTGGGGTATTACACCAACCGAAAGGAAAAAATGCATTGAAACCCAAAGGGGGAGTTATCAAGGAACAAAATGTTTCCATTGCTATGAGACTGGACACTGAGAGAGAACCGGGCTTGTTTACCTTGAAGAGGTCAAGAAGGAAAAAGCAAACAAAACATTTGTTTTAGGTATTTATGTTATTGATGTTAATTTGTCAACAATTACTTCTTGGGTATTAGATATCGTTGTGGTTCTCATATTTTTACTTCTGTACAGGGACTGCAAAAGAGAAGGATTCTGGCTAAAGGAGACGTAGACCTACGAGTGGGAAATGGAGCAAGATTTGTTGCATTAGCTACAGGGACATGTGTTTTATCATTGCTTAGTGGACTTGATTTAAATTTAAAGGATTTTTATTTTGTGCCTAGCTTGAATAAGAACATTATTTCTATTTCTTGTTTGGAAAATATTGGTTTTGAGATTATTATTAAGAATAATTTTTATTTTTTTATCTCGATAATGTTTTTTATGGTTCAAAACAATTGGTTAATGGTCTCTATATTTTGTATCAAGAAAACATTATTTTAACATAAATACTAAAATTAAAAAAAATGACTTGAATCAAATTATCTTTTGCATTGTCGTTTAGGCCATATAAGCTAGAAATGGATATCAAAACTCCGTAAAGATGGATTATTAGATTCATTTGTTTTCAAACAATATGATATATGTGAATCTTGCTTGTTGGGAAAAATGACTAGAGCTCCTTTTAATTGTAAAGGTGAGCGAGCAAGTGATTTATTGGGGTTAATACATAGTGATGTATGTGAACCAATGAATACACAAGCCAGAGGTGGATTCCATTACTTCATTACTTTCACTGATGAATTTAGTCGTTATGGGTATATTTATCTTATGCGCCATAAATCTAAAGCCCTTGAAAAGTTTAAGGAATTTAAAAATGAAGTGCATAATCAACTAGGAAAGAGTATTAAGGCACTTCGAGCAGATTGATGTGGAGAATACTTAAGCGTAGAGTTTGATGAACTCCTGAAAGAATGTGGGATTGATTCACATCTTACACTACCCGGTACACCATTGTGGAATGGAGTTTCTGAAAGAAGGAATCGAACTCTATTTGATATGGTTCGATCGAATCATAGTTATCTTTGACTTCTTTTTAGGGGCATACACTTGAAACAATCACTTTCATACTAAATCGCGTTCTATCTAAATCGGTTCAAAAGACACCATACGATATATGGATTGAGAAACGTCCTAGTATGTCTTTTATGAAGATTTGATGTTGTGCAGCTTATTTAAAACATCATATATCTACAAAGCTCAAACCTAAATCTCATAAATGTATATTTGTTGAATATTCTAAAGAACTAATGGATACTATTTCTTCAAACCTAACAAGAACAAAGTGTTTGTTGCTCGTACGAGAGTTTTTGTCGAAAGATAATTTCTCTCAAATAAAGAGAAGGGTAGAAATATTGAACATGGAATATTTCAAGAATAATAGATCAATGAACCTAAAGTTAAGCATGCTTTACAAGTTTTCGAGGAACAATCAACAGATTTAGAAACACAACCACTGTGCAAATCCATAAGAGAACGTCATGCACTTGAGATATTTGGATTCTCGTTACCACACATGGAGATGTTTTTCTTATGGATCAAGATAAAACTAGAACTTATCGAGAGGCAGTGTCTAGCCCAGACTCTAAGAAATGGCTTGAAGTCGTGAGATCTAAGATGGATTCCATGTCAGTAAACCAAGTATGGACTTTGGTTGAACCACCTGAATGGGTCAAACTTACAGGGTGTAAATGGATTTTCAAGAAGAAAACTGATATGGATGGTAATGTACAAAGATACAAGGGGTAATTAGTCGCTAAAGGTTTTCGACAAGTTCATGGTGTAAACATGAAACATTCTCCGCTGTAGCTATGTTTAATTCCATCCCGATCTTACTCGCAATAGTTGCATTCCATGATTATGAAATCTAGTAAATGGACGTCCAATCTTCTTTCCTTAATTGAAAATTCCAAGAGGATGTGCATATGAGACAACCATAAGGTTTTGTCATTCCAGGAAATGCTGGAAAGGTTTGTAAGATATAGAGGTCTTTTTATAAACTAAAATAAGCTTCTGGAAACTGGAATCTTCGTTTCAATGATGCAATCAAAGAATTTGGTTTTATCATAAATTAAGATGAGCCTTGTGTTTATAATAAGGCTAGTGGGAGCATTGTTTCTTTCCTAATATTGTATGTAGACGACATACTCATCATAGGAAATTATACCTACTTTACAGTCTATTAAGACTTGGTTAGGTAGTTGTTTTTCTATGAAAGATTTGGGTGAGGCAACGTATATCTTAGGAGTTAAGATCCATAGAGATAGATCAAGATGACTTCTATCTTAATCAAATCACATATATAGACAAAGTGCTGAAAAGGTTCAGTATGGAAGAATCCAAGAAAGGATTTTTGCCTATGAGACATGGCATTTCTCTTTCGAAGGAAATGACTCCTTCAACTCCACAAGAAAGAAAATGGATGAATAAGATTCCATATGCTTCGTCTATTAGTTCTATCATGTATGACATGATATGTACTCGACCAGATATATCGTATGCTTTAAGCATGACGAGTTGATATAAGGTAAATCATGGTGAAAATCACTGGATTGCTATTAAAAATATCCTTAAGTAATTAAGGAAGAACTAAGAATACAATTATTATCTATGGAAGTGAGAAAGTACTTAGTGTAAAAGGTTATAATGTGTTAGCTTCTAAACTGACAAGGATGACTCACAATCGTAGTCAGGTTTTGTGTTTTGTCGTAATGGAAGTGTTGTGTGCTGGAAAGTTTGGAGCAAGACAAGTAGTTGATCTACAACAGAGGCTGATATATTGCAGCTAGTGAAGTAGCAAAAGAGGTTGTTTGGATCAAGAAGTTCATATCAGAACTACGAGTTATTCCCAGCATATCAGATGTTGTAGAACTCTGTTGTGACAATAATGGGGCCATTTCACAAGCAAAGGAACCCAGATCTCATAAATGGTCCAAACATATTCTTAGGTGCTTTCATTTCATTTGAGAG
Source organism: Hibiscus syriacus (assembly GCF_006381635.1). Taxonomy (NCBI): domain Eukaryota; kingdom Viridiplantae; phylum Streptophyta; class Magnoliopsida; order Malvales; family Malvaceae; genus Hibiscus; species Hibiscus syriacus. The sequence continues at coordinate 1,491,048 of NW_024062572.1, forward strand.
ATTATAGATCGATGAGATGTGGAAATATACAGAGTACATACGGATGATAATATTGATGATCCCTTAACGAAGCCTCTTACACAACAGAGGTATGATCATCACACTGAGTCACTCGGTATTATATATATGAGTGATTGGTATTAGTGCTAGTGGTACATTGTTAGAGTATGCGAAAATACCAATCATATGATGATTGTAATAATACATTTTATTTACCAATTTTATTGAATAAAGGCATTGCCACTATTATTTTCAGTTATATATCTATGTTGCATATCGACTGAAAGATAATAAAGTCCATATAATAACATATTATTATTAAAAGATCCCTATTCAAGTATTATTATGGGCATGGACTTAAGACTAACATGTTATTGATTGATGACAATGAGTTTCATTGACATAGATATGTCAGATTTGATACATGATTATATTGTTAGAGAACAATGTATTGGATTGACCCACCTTGAGCATATGTCTTGGATTATTATATGACGGTCATAACATTGCTTATGGTGATGACTATATGTATGATCATCAGACTTGAGATCAATGTTATCCCAACATATATTGTTGTATGTTTTGATACAGTCAACATGCTCCGTAATTGGTTGCACTATAAAAACTGTTATTGAATATATCTCGATATATAGTGGGGTGTGTATGATTAAGATAGGATTTGTCCTTCCTACATAATAGGAAATATATCACATACCACTTGATTGAGTGAGATTAGAAATACATGGCCATGCTCGAATAAGTTGATATGTGATATCACAAATTATTCGTTAATTATAGTCTACTTTAGATATCAAGAAACGATAGATGTGCAATACAAGTATGACTATTCCAATAATTATGCCTATTCTTGATATAAAGGACAAAAGGATGTAATACACAAAAGAGTTAATCACAAAGATGATATGTTGAATCATGATTTCCTATAACTTAGGTGACAATGATATTGCTAGATGTTACTCATTGTATGTAATATTAGAATTATTCTAATAATTACTACTAAAGTTACAATTACCTACATGTCACACCCTAGGATTAAAATGAGCAAAGATGTACAATTTGTTGCACATTACTAAAATATATCTATAGTTAATATATGTATATTAATAAATATGATTTTAATTATGCCAAATATAGTAAGTAAATTAAAAGAATGTAATTTTGATTACAACTCTTTTAATGGATATTTAATTCAGAATAATTCAGAAAAGTAAATTTTGCACTAAATCAGATGAATTGAGTAGAGGTCGATACATGTTTTTGTGGAGGCTTACGATTCGAACTGTTTGTGATCACCATTAATCGTTGTTATCTTGTTGTTTTTCAAGGAACCCACTGTAAGTATTCGTATCCTTTCCTCCCGATTTCAATTTTTCATACTTGGATCGCTGGTGAGACCGTCGATTTTTGTTTCTGTTACGCCATGTGGTGCACTAACGGTCCTAACATAAGGGACTGCTTCACAAATATACAAATCATAGATTTCCTGATTGGACGCAAGTCATGATGTTCCACAATGGTGTCATTGCTCCAACCAGAATGATGCTAGATGTTTCAGCAAATCGAAATTTGCTGGGAAAGTCACCTGAGGAAGAATTTGATATCTTTGATAGGATAGCAAATAATTACTACTAACTTCAACTTTGAGACTTGGTATAGGGAGAAGAAATCATGACACTATCGAGCTTGATACTAAGACTCTGTTTTAGCTCAATTGTCAGCATCACAAACATGTTGAAGAATCTTCAACGTCCTATTGAGCTTAAGGAAGTAAAGGTAGCTAGTACAACTTGTGTTCTTTGCAATGGAAATCATCATGTGAGCGAGTTCCCCGAAAACCACGAATCTATCAACTACGTGGGGAACTTTAATAAGAACAAAAACAACTTATACTCAAACACCTAAAACCCAATATGGTATTAATCCTAATTTTTCTTAGGGTAATCAAGGAGGAAACAATTGAATCAGCTTGAATCGTCAACAAAATCAGAATGAATTTTCAACAGAATATTTCGTGGCAAAATCACAACAAGGGTTTAGCATCCTCTTTATACTCAAACTCTTTGGAAGCTACTTTCCAAGACTTTATGACAAATACTAAAGCTTATTTCAAGATCATGATGTATCTGCTAAAAGCCAATGAGCATTGTAGTAAAGTCACAACTCATCTTTGAGAGCCTTAGAGACACAAATATGTCAACTCGTACATGCCTTACATGTTCGACTCAAAGTTAGCTTACCTAGTGATACTGTGTATAACGATTCTCAAGCACAAGAGGAATCACCTCTTAAGGATAATAAAGATAATGGTTCGACTTATGAACCTACTAATGAAAGGCAGAATATTGCTACAGTAAAGTTGCATCCCCACCAGTAGAAGAAGCATCGAGACCACCACCACCACCCCTCAGAGAGATTTAAGAAACAAAATAAAGACCTGCAGCTCAAAAATTTGCTGATATTCTAAACCAGTTGTCTATCAATGCCCCATTTTTGGAGACTATTAATCAAATACATGTATATGCTATGTTACTCAAGGATATCATTACTACAAGATGAAGGTTGAGAAGTATGAAACTGGTGCTATAGTAAATGAGTGTTTCTGTGTGCAGAGAAGTTTGTCACTTAAGAGGAAAGATCCTGGTAGCTTTATCATTACATGCTCAATGGGTGATAATTATGTAGGGAAAGCTTTATGCGATTTTGGATCAAGTGTGAATCTGATGCCCAAATTAGTGTATATGAAGCTTGGTATGGGGAATGCAAGACCAACCATCATTGTTTTATAATTGGTCGATCAATCACATGTTCATCCTGAAGGGAAGATCTAATACATAGTGGTGAAGGTTGATAAGTTCTATTTCCGAGCTAGCTTCGTCATTCTTGACTGTGAAGTTGATGAGAATGCACCCATTATCTTGGGATGACATTTCCTTGCAACATGTCAAATTCTGATTGACTGTGAAAAGGTGAGTTCACCATGCGAGTAGATAATCAGAGGGTGACCTTCAATGTCTTCAACACCCTCAAATATGTGGATGATTCTTAAGAGTGTCAATGTCTTCAAGATATGGACTCTTTAATAGAATACGAAGCTGTAGAATTTTACCGTAGCAAATTTTTATAATTTTAGGATTATTCGAAGATTGAAGAAAATAACACCAATGAGTTCAATCAATTTCCAAGGCAACTATATAGTCTAGCTTACTCTAGCTAGACCTAGTACGTAATTTGAACCCTTGGATTTTTTTTAATTTACTCCTCAAAAACCCTCACTTGATCATACACCCATTCAAATTAAAGTCTTTGCCATCACACATTAAATATGTTCATTTGGGTAGTAATAATAATTTTCCTGTGATAATTTCTACTAGTCTAAAACGTGAGCAAGAAATTAGTTTAATACATGTGTTGACTCAACATAAGAAAGCTCTAGGTTGAACTATGACTGACTTGAAGGGTATAGGCCTACTATTTGTATGCATAAAATTCAGCTTGATGAGTATTACAATAATTCTATTGAACGCAAAGAAGGGTTAACCTCATCATGAAGAAGGTGGTGATGAAAGAGATCATCAAATGACTCGATGATGGTGTAATCAGTTGAGATCGCCAGTACACTCCATGGCACAGTGAATATTATCCAACGATCCCACTAAATATCCATGTATGAAACCATGGATTTTGGAGGAAGAGATGCGAGATTTACCTTGGGTCCTGGAAAACCAGTAATGTAGAAATCAGTCAGGAGTAGGGTCGAATCCTAAGACTCTATGAAATCATCTTGACCTCTACTTAGTTCACCCGGTTGAGAGCAAAGTTTTTCTCTTTTCTCAAAATTTGTTTTGATAAATTTTGGTCAAAGGAATAATGTGGCTGCTAGACCATCATAAACCTTATATGTTATTATTTTCCCTAACCCTTAGGGTTTTACAAATTATTAATTAAAAAGAATATAATTACATTAATTATATTCTTTTAATATTCATTCAGCACATACAAGATAATTAAAATTACACATATATATCATACATATATATTAATCTTAATTAAAATCAAATTGCACAATCATAGCTCATTTGGTATTTGCTCATTCTAACTATAGGGTGTGACCCTGTAGGTTCTTGTAACAGTAGTATAATTATTTGACTCATTCTAAAATTACAAACAATGAGTGACATCTAGCAATGTATCATTGTCACCTAAGTTACAAGAAGTCATGATTCGACATGACATATTTGTGACTAACTTCTTTATGTATTATATCCTTTTGTCCTTTATATCTTGAGTAGACACAAGTCCTGGAACAGTCACACTTGTATAGCCTACCGAATATTTCTTGATATCTAGAGTAGACTATTAGAAACAAAAAACTAATGATATCTTATATCAATCTGTTTGAGAATGGCCATGCATTTTTAGTCACACCCAATCAAGTGGCCAATGATATAACTCCCATTATGTGGAAGGGACAAATTATATCTTGATCATTCATATCTCACTACATATATCGTGGTGTGTTCAACATTAATCTTATAGTTCGACCAGTTACGACACTGTTTAATTGTATCCAAACACACGACAATGTATGTTGAGATAGTAATGATCTCAAGTCTGAGGATCATACATGTAGTCACCACCATGAGTAATATTGTAACTGTCACATAATAATCCAAGACATATACGCATAGCTGGCTAATCCAATATGACGTTCTCTAACAACATACTCATATATTGATTTTGAAATCTATATGTCAATGACAACTCATTATCATCAATCAACTATATGTTGGCCTTGAACGTATTATTATTATCCATGCCCATAATAATACTCGGTTAAGGATCATTGAATAACAATTATTTGGACTTTACTATCTTTTAGTTTATATAAAATAGAGAATAATAATTGAAAAATAATAATGGGCAATGCCTGTATTCAATAAACACGGTAAAGAATGTATCAATACAATCATCTCATGATTGGTCTTCACATACTTTAACATAATCTACCCTATTTCCAATAGTTCATAGGTTAGCTCGGTACAATGCACGCCTAAAAAATGAGGCACGACCGTTGTGAGCAATGAAGATAATGAACTACTTTCCACGAGGATTGTCACGGGTTGGAGGATATGCATGGACTATAAGAAACTCGAAAAGGCCACTAAAAAGAACCATTTTCCCCTCCATTCATTGATCAAATGTTGGACCGATTGGTAAGCAACCATTCTATTGCTTCCTTTATAGATACTCAGGGTACAACCAGATTGTTATTACACTGAAGGACCAAGAGAAAACAACTTTCACATGTCCCTATGGCGCCTACGCTTTTAGGAGGATTTTTTTGGACTATGCAACGCCCCAGCCACATTTCAAAGGTGTATAATAGCCATTTTCTCAGACATGAAAAAAGAGTTCTTAGATATTTTCATTGACGATTTCTCATTTCCTAGAGATGATTTCAACTTATTCCTTGACAATCTGGTAAAAGTGCTTAAAATGTGTGAGGAAGCTGACTTAGTACTGAACTGGGAGAAGTGCCATTTTATGGTGTCCGAAGTGATTGTTTTAGGGCACAAATTATCACAAAAGGGAATCAAGGTGGACTAAGATAAAATTTAACTGATTGAAAAACTACCTCTTCCCACCACGATCAAAGTTATCGGAGCTTCTTAGGACATGATGGCTTCTATAGAAGTTTTATCAAGAACTTTTCCAAGATCTCTAAGCCACTGTACACTCTACTATAGTAAAATCAACCTTTTGACTTCAATGATAGCTACTTTAAAGCATTTAAAGAATTGAATAAGAGGCTCATATCAACACCCATTGTTGTCCCACCTGATTGGACCACCGCATTCAAACTAATGTGTGACGCAAGTGATTATATTGTGGGGGTTGTTTGGCCAACATCGAGGTAAAATTTTCCAAATTATTTATTATGGTAGTCGTACTCTAAATAATGCAAAAATCAACTACACAACCACTAAGAAAGAGTTTATAGTTGTGGTATTTTCTTTTGATAGTTTTAGGGCATACTTAATAGGAACTAAGGTAATTGTACATACCGACCATTAGTTCAAGTACTTAGTGACTAAAAAGGATGCCAAACCTAACTTATTAGGCGATACTATTTTTCAAGAATTTGACCTCGAA